>NW_008690935.1:0-14668 GCF_000695815.1 Acanthisitta chloris | reverse complement strand
AGTGGGAAATAAAGAAATATCTCTAAACCCATTCTCAATTTGAAATTGAAAGAGGGCAATTCTTTTTTTTCATCTTGTATTTTCCATTAAAATCATTGATCTCTTTCTTACATAATTAGTTACTTCATTATAACACCATTATAGTACAATAATTATAGTACAATATACATTATAGTACAATAATGCTATTCTATGATTTAGACAATTCCAGAGTCTTAAAGAAAGAAGGACATTAGAAAGGAGTAAATAAAGAGTAGTCTTAGGATGGAATTTCCATATGGCCTTAGCACTATTTATGAACAGCATGAAGGAAGCTGCAAATAAAAATGATAAAAAAGGCATTTAGAAATATACTCAGGTGTGGTAAGACAGAGTGATGAGCAGTAGAGAAATAGACAGAGGAAACTCCCTGGAGTTCATAACAGGTCATATTGTTTCTGCAAAGCACAAGGACTTAGTTACCTGTTACTGCATGATAACTGCTGGCATCTTATCTATGTGCTTCCACATGGACCCTTCATTTACAGAGCACTTCGGTCCACAGAGATGGATTGCTGCACACTCAGGATTTTGCAGCAACTTTCCCAGCAGGAGATGTATTTGACCTATCCAACTTTTCACATGCAGCCAAAAGATTAAGACTTTCCATAGATGCAGTGAATCTCACCTGTAGTTGAAATTTGCATCAGTATTTCCATTCATTCTGTGCTTTAATCTTTAGCCAAACTCAGTTCTCTGATGTAGGGGAAGCAAACTATTTTCAGCTCATCTCTGGAGTTATATACGGTGTTAAATTTCTTCCTTGACTTAAATGGAGTGCAGTATATTACACTATTTTGTGAAATTCCTTCCTAGGAGTGTGTTTCTCAGATACTGGTTTTCCCCAAGGGTGCCATGATTAATTATTTGATGCCTTATTTATGCTGCAGGTATGTAAAGGAAGATGAGTTTATATACATTGAAGTTAGAATATGTATTATATAACACTATGAAGAATTCTTTGTGAATGGTTATTAATTAGAATTAAAGAAACAAATATAAGCAATTGGAAAGATTCAATTAAACTAAAGAGGATTGTGAGAAAAAGGACAGATTTGCTAGATCAGTTATGTCATGATATATACAGTTTACATACAGTGAGGAAATATGTATATCAGTGTCCTGTCTGCTCAAAAAAGATAACATGGCATTCTTGACTCAAGAGAAAAAAAAAATAAAAATTGTTGATTAGACCCTAAAGGAGAGAAATCTGCCAACAAACAAATACAGGACTGGAAGCTCAAGGAATGCCTGGCCTTAGCTTGTCTCTGGGACTTCACAATAACTCATAAGTGGTGGGCTGAACATCATTTGGCTTCAAGTCTTAATAAGAAATATAAAACCCCAAGTAATTTCTGTAACCATATGCTTCCTGGAAGTACATGACAGACAAGGGTGAACTGTTATGACATAAAGAATCATGTTTTGTCATTTAGGTCATTAACTTCAAGAAAAGGAAGAAGCAAGAGGAGCTGAGCATTGGGAGAGGAAGGAGTCTAAGACTACAGGTGGGGTACTGCTGGGGTAGATTGGGAAGGAACAGTTGTGGCTACATACAAAATGAAATGGCAGTGAGCCTTTTCTGCCCACACCTGCCACTGGTGTTGTCAGAATTGCTAGGTTAATGCATGGAGTTTTCTACTTTGTGCCATTAGAAGAGTAGAAGACAGTGCTGTATTAAGCAGTATTCGTGGTTCCACCTGCAGAGACAGTGGATAACCACTCTGTCTGTATCTAAATCTGTGTTACTCTTAATACAGTAATACCATTTTTGTGTGTGCGTAGATTGTTTCACAGGGGCAAGTAATGTGCCTTTTAAGAGCTGAAGCACTTTGTGAAATTTTTATGGTAAAGTATGTTCTCTCTTGCTGTCCAGTGGAACAGCAGTGTGCAGAAGGTGCACAGGATGTCTCTGCAGCATTCTCACAGGATTATGTGGCTGAGTTGAAGAGGAATCTGTTGTAGGCATAACAATTTTTTGCCTGCCTTTGAAATTCTGTGGTCTGATGAGAACTAGAATGGTCACAATAACAGCTCTGAAGAAAGCTGTGAAAGAGTTAATAAGAGAATCATTTATGCAACATGAAGTATGACTGTCTCCTTCAAAATCCAGAAAGGCTGGAATTGTCATGGAAAGCAAGCCACATCTCATGAGACACCCAGTCAGGTTCTGCATCCTAATTAAAGCTCAAAGAACAATACTTAGGAGGTTTGACTGTCACTAATGCTAAATATTCTTAATTACTGTGTTATTGAAATTTCTTTTAAGTATCCTTTGATTTCTAATACCACTAGAATAGAAAGTATCTAATAAGTTTCCATCTCTATCTTTCAGAGATTTCAAAGGGTTATTACATAAGAGAGAGTTGATTCATCCAACAATGAAGTAAAAATGCAATGCATAAATCCAGACTTCAAATAAATCTGATGACCTAATTCTTTATTAAAAGCTACATTATGAAGCAGAAGTAGGTGTTTAATTATAGCACTTTCACCACTATAAAGGTTAGAGATTCAAATAGGAACTTGTGCTAGAAATACATCTTCCAATACTTTTATTACCTGAGGTTATTTGGTTTTCGGTAATACAATGATACTAATACCTTCTCACAGCTGTACATATTGTAGGTAGCAGTAGGGAATACTCACATGAAGCACACTTTGAAGTGTCTACATTACTTAGCAATATCATGTCACTGGAGGAGGAATGTAGAAGTGGAAGATCATGCCACCTTTCTGTGGTACTCTTCACTTTGCTACGTTTCTCTGTATGCTAGGATTTCTTTACCATACATCGCAAGTGCACAGCTATAAATTGGATTTTGTTACAGGCTCTTCACATAGTGAAATCCTACTAGTAACATGTGTTGTTGGCATGGTTTAACCCCAGCTACCAACCAAGAACCACACAGCTGCTCACATACTCCCCCACCAATGGGATGGGAGTGAGAATCAGAAGGGTAAAAGCTAGAAAAATTCATAGGTTGAGATAAAGACAGTTTAATAAGGAAAAGCAGAAGCTGCACACACAAACAAAGCAAAACAAGGAATTAATTCACTGCTTCCCACGGGCAGGAGGTGTTCAGCCATCTCAAGGCGAGCAGGGCCCCATCACGCGTAACGGTTCCTTGGGAATACAAACACCATCACTCCAGATGTCCCCCCTTCCTCCTTCCTCCCACCTTATATACTGAGCATGATGTATTATGCTATGGAATATCCCTTTGGTCAGTTTGGGTCACCTGTCCCTGCTGTGTCTCCTCCCAATCTCCCATGCACCCCCAACTTCCTTGCCAGTGTGGCAGTACAGAAAACAGAAAAGGCCTTGGCTCTGTGTAAACTCTGCTCAGCAATAACAAAAGCTTCTCTCCATTATCAACCCTGTGTTCTGCACAAATCCTAAACATAGCTCCATACTAGCCACTGTGAAGAAGGTTAAATCCACTTCAGTCCAAACCAGCACAGTTGTGATCTTGGAAATTCATATCTTAGCATGGCTATCTGTGGTATTGAAGCTTTACAGTTTTATACAAGATTTAGGTTATTTGTTCTTAGAGAATCTTTTATGCTAAACATGCACTGCCTGATCCCATGTAGTAGAAGTTTTATGTTCTCAGAAATACTTCTGAATTCTTTAGCCTTCCTAATTCATCTTGGCATACACAAGTAAGAGAGCCTTCCAAAGGTGCAATACATGGGATAAATCATTTATCTGCAAAGCAAACGAGCTGAGAATATAGGTCATCAAACTATACTCAGCAAATATTCATTACTTTGTTCTGAGTTCTTAATATCCATTATATCTTGTGATTAGATTTGTTATAGTTTTATTAGTTTTTCATATATATTTATATATGTATAAAATGTATTTATTTTTGTAATGGACTTTTGGTGACAGCAACAGAGTTGTATAATATTTTCAAACGTTATTTATCTATATCAGTATTGCATGATATGTGTCTTTTAGATGTAATTTTCATAATAATAGCTAAGAACAGAGGTTCTATACATAACATACATGGAACCTTAACTGTTCTATACATAATATACTTGGAGTGTTAATTGGCCTCTATTTGACAGAATAAATGGATCCTACCTGCTGAAAATAATTAAAAATAGTCAAATCTGCTGTCTGAAACTGCATGTGACTTCTGAGATCTCCAAAGTTAAGACAAGAAATTATATCCTGTCCTGCCTTCAGCACTTGTGTCCTCTTGCTTAGGCACCTGTGATGCACAAATATAATTGCAAATTACAGAGACATGCTCAAGCTAACCTGGATGGGCTACTTCAGCCAAGCAGCACATATTGAACTCTGTGGAGCTGTAACTACACTGCTATTGGGAACTACATTGATAAGGTGTATCTTTACAGGCTGCACACAGCATCATAAGCATACATTGTGTTAAACATACATATTCACTTAGCATTGCCTTTCATCTTTGCTGGAAAATAACAGCTGCAGGCAACTAGAATAGTTTACATACCTAAATCTGTGATAACTCTATTGCCCTGTATAAGAGTGTGTTGGAAGGAGTGAAAGAAGTCGGGTTTTATAAGACAACAAATGCTTTGAAGCATTCTGGCCTCAGATATTAACATTTTGTTTCCTTCCTGTGCTGTGTTTGACCAAATATTTGGAGATTTTCCCAATGGGAACAAATAATATTCCAGTTTATTCCACGTATGTTGTTAGTTGTAGAGTTGTTTTTGAAATAGCTTGGAATGTACTTTTATAACTAATATTAAATAACTAAAGAGGTGGAGAGATCAGTGAACTGCTTCTTGCAACTCAACCAAATTTACTAGGGTCAAGAAAATACCTTTTTTTAAGCAACTCAAATTATCTTAGTGCAGGTACATTCTTCTTCTTTGTGGTACTTTTTGAACTGGGAAATTTGTAGTGAAGAAAACATGAAAGATATAAACTTCAAGAAAAAGTGTTTTCCTTGAACTGAATGGGGCAAAAGGACTGCACTGATGGTTTCAAATGAATGATTCTGGGATTCTTATAGCAAGTCTTGCTTTCTTTGAAGAAGAAATACAATGCTATAGTGGTTTTCTTCATTTTTACCTTTATAAATATTTTTTTTCTAGAGTTAACTGGATATTTTATCATTCACTTCAATGGATTCTGTTTTTCTGTCAGCCTGCTGGGTTTTTTTTAGGTAAAATATTTTCTTCCGGTTTTATGTCTGAAATACAATAGAAATATTTGAAACCAGACATTTCAGTTTTAATTCTTCTTTTATTAAAAGAAAAAGGAAAAACATTTCTTTGTGAAAGGCTGCTACCAAATTAAGAAAAGGCACATCATTCTCATTGCTTCATTCAGTTCATGGAGCTTTGTAAAAAATTGATTAAGTGTACTCTTCTCCTAATCTAAGCCCAGTACTGCATCTAAGCATTAAGGCAGCAAATTTAACTCTGTCCTAATGATGCATTGCCAGTTTAGTTAAATATATACTTTCCCCTTCCTTTCTCATGTTCAACATGTGAAATTCTGAATATTCCTCATACACTGTTAATATCAGATATTTCAGACATTTTGCAGTTTCCCACTAAATTCTTTTTGCTTGTATTTTATATTTTGTTACTTCTTTTAATGAACAATGTGTTAATTTTCCTTAGGTTCAAAACTTAATTGAATTTTGACACACTCTATCAATCTTATTCCGATAAATATCTTTTCTCTTCATGTGACAGTACAGAAATAAAAAGAGAATGTATAGACACTTTCCCTGTTAGTCAATGACTTGCTATGTAATTTCCCTTAACACTTGAAACATTGAAAAATAAATGTGATTTCCATTAATCCGCATGCAAAATGATGTAATACAGGAGAAAGGATACATTTTAAAATACAGCATGATTTTTTCTAAGTTCTGCAGCACCTACTGTTGTAAAGTTCAGATGCAGTTTTAATGCCTGAAATTAAATGATGGTTCATTTCAGACTTCCATTAGGAGGTTTGCCAGAAAGAGAGGATGCATGGGTTTATTTTTTTTTCACTTTTCATCTCAGATACAGAACTAAATCAAGTTTTGTTTTAACCAGTTATCTAAGAGAAAGCAAGGCCTGGTTGTCATAGTTACCCCTCTGTGTTAGACCTAACACTGACTAAATCATTAGGAGTAATTCTACTAATATACAAATGGACTTGACTACCCCTTATGTTAGTTTAGCAATAATAAAAACCTTAAGGCAAATGGAGTCTTACATTGCACCTAATTATTGCCCTTTTCATACAGATGGATTGTTGTTTACAGTAATAATGGTACAAAAATCTTTGTGATTATCTTTGCTACTCTTATATTGGTCTCACAGAAAATTTGAAAGGCTTGAAAGTAAGTGGGGTGAATATTATAAGGGTATGAACTGAGCTTAAGCAGTGCACATAATATGTAGTGTGCAGCAATTTTCTTCTCCAGCAAACAGTTGCTTTTACTTCTACAGCAAGAAGCAGAGTGCCTTAAATGAATTAACATAAAAGAAAAAATTATATAGAACATCACAAATTGGTTTAATTGACCTTCTGGTTTTCACAATAAAATATTCACTTTTAGTAATATATATCTTTAAAAGGGCAAATTTTGACTTGCAGTAATTAGGATAACTTAAAAGCGCTTCTCCTCATCTGTATCTTTTATTCCATTACTAGCAGAAAATCTGGCAGTTACAGAAATATCAAAACAAATTATTCTTCAGATAAGTAGCTTACGTAATACTGAATCATTAGCTGCATTTCTTTCCAAAGCTTCTTATACTGTTGAATCCTTCTGTGGAATAGTCTGAAAAAATATTCACTGCATGAATTTTTTCATTAGAATATTCTAGGTAGAATAATGTAGCACAAAATATAGGCATGTGGGGTCATTTAAGCTTCATTTCTTCCTCGGTATGAAGGAGAACTCCATTAACTGCATGGTCTACTGAAAAGAAAGCTACATCCTCAAATAAAATTTATGTGGTGCTAGTCATCAGGTTAAGAGCTATAGGTGTGTAAAGGTTGAGGTAACTTAATCAAACTGGAAAAGAAAACCGCCTTCCATAAGATCAAGAAAAAGTAAGGAAAAGGTTATCTTTTCCTTAAGTAAGGAAAGGTAAGGAAAAGGACTTTTCTGGTTCTCACTCCTAACTGAGAAGAACCTAACAGCAAAATGAGTAAGACAGCAGGAGGCAGAGTTCCCTCTTCCTAACTTTGAAGCTTATACACTTTCCTTTGTGCCATGCACTGAAGGTGGGATTCAGCTGGTTATACCAAACCTATGCGTAAACGGCATATATTTGCATACAAGGTATACATTTGCTCTGGGCCAGGTATGGGCTTTTTTATCATATAGCCCATGACACATTCTTCATTAACTTTAGGCTGCAATGCTAGTTTTGTCCCAGTTGGAGTGGCACTGTTTAATCCAGAGTGAAGCCTGACAGGTTAGAGTTCAGCTATCCCATTAAGAGAAACAAATTTTAAAAGGTAAAATGTGCCTAGTAGTCTAGATTTTGTGACCAGAGGATTTCTTCATAGTCTGGAGGATTTACTGAGTTGTTGAATAGTGGCATACAAACTGATGCTTTCCAGCCCAAGTACCAGCTCTGACTCAAGAACACATATTTTCAAAAAAATAATCATGGGTCATAACCTTATCTCAGAAACCCTTAACTAAATCTAGCCTCAAGCTATGGTTAACTCCATTCAGGTGGTAAGATCCTATCTATGCAAAAGGAATTTTGTCTTACCAGTACTTGCAAGCACAGCCTACTGCTTCTCTGCTGAACAGCACTGATGGTTTCCTTTGCTTTTGCATATCAATAGAAAAGTTGAAGACACATTATTAACATCCTAGCAGCTTTTAGAGGATATTGACTAAATACAGTATTCTAAATATAGACCTAATGCACCAGATAACCTGTGAGGTCCTTAGTGAGAGCTTTCGGTTCCAGAATTATTGTCTATAAAGCCAGCACGTAGCTGAGGTAAGAAGGAAGTGTATTTATTTGAAAAATAAATCAGAAGGATATTTGGAAATATAGTATTTAAATATTTGTAAAAAAACTGTATTTGAATTTCTAGAAGGTATTTACAATGCTTATGTGGGACATACTGCAAATAGTTCTACAGATATGTTTTCTTCACTTGCAGAAAGAAGACATTGGTTCCACATAAACATTCATAGGTAAAAGTGTTTCCATTTTCAGTCCACTAAGTCTGAGCATTGAACAGATGTCCCCCTTGCTTAATGGGTCCATATCCATTTTTGAACAGGGGTCATTAAGCTCAGATCAACAGACTGTACTGTACATCTGTATAGCATCCTCTGTGCAGTTATTATTCACATCTGTGAGCATGATGGGAAAAAAATATTTAAACTTGTTAATTCTTAAGGGTTAGAAAGTTGATTTCATAAGAAAACAGGAGCCCAGTTTCACAAACTGACAGCATGACTCCTTCGTCCAAGGATATTAGCACTAAAGAACACTTGTTAACTCAGAACCAGCAGCATATGGCCCTGGAGTTAGGGATGCTTATTTAGAAACAAATTGTGAGCAGGGATACAGAAAATCAATAGGTTTTATTCAAAATAAAAAGGCGCAAAGCCAAAGGAACAGGTTGGCATAAACTGGTATAACTTCACCGAAGTTGGTTCAGGAAGACACTCCCATTTCTATTAATGGAGCACTGCACACCAGAGTTATCCAGGATTAGGAAGGGTTGTTATTAGAGGTGGGCTCAGGAGGAAGGGAGTATAGTCATAAATTGAACAAAAAAGCCCAAAACAAGCAAGTAACAAGCTATGCTCTGGAAGGCATTCCAATCAATTTAATTTTGGATTAATAGAAGAAAATAAAAGTTTTGTTTTGACTGGAAGCATTAGACCACTGAAATCTGATTTTGTCCCCTTAAAATGTGGGGTTTTTTATGTGAGTGATATATGAAAAGATATTTCTGTAAACTAATTTTTAAATCAAAATTCCAAATTTTTCAATTCCAAATGGCACAACTAGGAAACAGGACTTTATATAAAAGTATAATTTCAAGGTACTTAGTCAACTTCTCATGAATGTTCAAATTCAATAGTGAAAAATTCCAATAAGTTTTAAAAATAATTTTAAAATGCCCTTTACTTTCCCACTTATAAAGAATATATAGCAGTTTTCTACTGACTCATAAAATCTGATAAGGCATCAGCTGCTATACAAAAACAGACTAGGAAGTGTGAGAGGTCAAAGCACATATTTTCAATGTTTTGATAATGTATTAAAATATCCTATCTAAAATCCTTTCAAAAACTTGAAACAAAACAAAGAGTTGATGAGATCAGCTTTAATTACTGTTAATTTTTTGAAAGGAATTGGTGACTTCTTGATTAGCTGAAGATATTAAATGGCCTGTGATATTTCATGTTCCAGCTCCCACTTCTACAATGCTTCAGTGTACTATTCCAATATCACAATCATGACAGGGCCTTTGCAAAGTAAGTGATGTGATGTTATGAAGATGCAATGATGGTGCATATGGAGGACAATTTCTGAGCTTTCAGTAAGAAATAACTGTCTGATACTCCAGTCCTTCAGCAATGCAGAAACAAGAAAGCAGAAAGAAAATACAGGTTTTATCCAAGGAACTGACTGATAGATCTGGCTAAGTATGTCACAGTAGCTTAATATGTTCTGCAACCTGTTAGAGGCTTACAATCCCATTATCTATTTGGTTTCACACTACTTCCAACAGTTGCATCACATTTACAACTTGATAAAAAGAAGCTTTTCCTTGAAAGTTTTTATTATACTACAGCTTGATAATTTTCTGTTTCATTTTCTCTTAAGACTCTGGTTTCCTATTTTATTTATTTTCTTAAAACAGCCTTCTAAAATATGGGATATTTTTACAATTCATGTAACTAATAGATTAGGAATCGAAAATTATTCAGTGAAATGTCCTGTGTTTTCTGTAGTACAATATTTGCCTGAAATTTATTAAAACAAATAGAATCATAGAATTTTAGAGTATGGAATGGATCTTATAGATCATCTGGTCCTAACCCCCCCTGCCACAGGCAGGGACACTCCCCACCATGCCAGGTTGCTCAAGGCTTCATCCAGCCTGGCTTTGAACACTGCCAGGGTTGGGGCAGCCACCACTTCCCTGGGCAACCTGCGCCAGTGTCTCACTACCCTCACAGTAAAAAACTTTTTCCTGCTCCACTCCAGTCCTCTTATCAACTTTGTGGCCTGTTCTGAACTTGCTCCAACAGTTCTACATCCTTCTTACGTTGAGGACAAAAGAATCGCACATAATATTCCAGGTGGGATCTCATGAGAGCAGAATGAAGAATCACCCCTTTCGACCTGCTGGTCACATGATTTGGGCTATTGCATTTCATTGTCTGCAGAAGGGTCAAATATGGCAGTCCTCTTATCAACTTTGTGGCCTGTTCTGAACTTGCTCCAACAGTTCTACATCCTTCTTACGTTGAGGACAAAAGAATCGCACATAATATTCCAGGTGGGATCTCATGAGAGCAGAATGAAGAATCACCCCTTTCGACCTGCTGGTCACATGATTTGGGCTATTGCATTTCATTGTCTGCAGAAGGGTCAAATATGGAAATGGAAAAGCCATACAGCATACTTCTATGGCACCTGCCATTTGTTTGTCTTACATTTTTCTTCTCAAAGATGTATTTGTGTATGTAGAATACAGTTTGGCATTCAAATTGCTTATGGAGTGTTACTTTTTGTGGTATTTATAATATATTAACAATTTTTAATAATGTATTCTGTGTGTCTCATTGGAGATTTTTATTACAGAAGATTCATAAGCTGCTACATCATTATCAAAAATTTCTGGTGATAACCTGCTGAGAAATATTCTTGCATTATTTACAGGCAGTTTCAATAAAATGAGAGACTTTATATAATCTTGTTGGTATTTTCTGGTGCTAGAAGTAGGAAAGCTGACTTTTATTAGAATAGTTTGGAATCTAAAGACCAGAATAAGGAAATGTATATTTGACTTAATTTATCAGTCCATTTTACTAACTGTTGTATAATAAATTTGAAGTAGAACAAGCTACCCACATTGGAAGTCACTTATAAGATATCAAAAAGTTTTTCTGGACTACTTACACACAAATAACTTCAATTCCCTCAATTTTCTCAGCTTTTAGCTCTCTTTACAACTAAAGAGAATCAAAATGTTACCATGACGTAGTCAAGCTTAGAAAGATACCTTGTCTATAACTGATCAGTATTATCTAGGTCAATTCTAATAATCTATCACTGCCTCAAAGCAATATTTTGAGCAGAAACAAAAGTATCCCAATGTTAAGGGTCTAGAACGACATCTGTAAGACTGTGGACAACTTATTAGCTATTCTGCACATTTAATATGAAAACTATGAAATATCCCAGATATTGCCAGATTCACTTCCCTTGTACTAAATTTCGGTCTGGTTAACTCTAAAAAAAACCCCACCCTAATATCAAAAATTAGATTAATTTAATCTGGTTTTTAGCAGCAACACATAGAGAAAAAGGTCAGTTGTAAGATGAAGGGACTAATCATCTGAAAACGAGTACCAGCACTTACTGAGTGTATTTATTAATGACATTAAAATGTTGAGCAATGAGGTGATAAAAGCTGCAGCTTCTATTAAATCCTTCCAGTTTTCAGCTTAATGAAGCACTTCAAAATGATATAACCAAACTTGGTTTTTAGGCAGTGTGGTGACAGGTGGGAACATACGATGGATGATAGTGGACATTAAGAGGAGTTCTTCAAGCTGAATGAGAATGGCTAACAATAGAGACTACCCTGTCTTAACTCTAGTAAGAGCCTTGTGCTAGTTCTACTGATTCCCTGCAGTGACAGAATGTATGTTTTAAGCCTTCTTTTCCACAGATTCGTATTACAAAGCAGTCACTGCAGAGTTTCTGTGCTGTGTTAGTAGTTTATTAAGTTCTTCTTGATAACTCCTACTAGGCTGAAAGGAACTATGTCCTACCAATAAATAGCTTGTTCACTTTTTGTTATTTAGACATTTTGGCATTGTTTCTTCTCTTTAGTATCCAAGGTTCCAGAAATGCAAAATCTGCTTAAGAGGCAGAGGGATAATTACAGTTTTTTTATCCATGTCAAAGAGTACCAGCCTTGTCTGCTAGTCTCAAAATATGTCCTTCAGCTGGAATATGCAAGATCTCTGAAGCTGAAATGAGGCAAAAGTAGGATTATTCTGTCCTAATTATCTGATGTTCCTGTGAAACTTTTGTTTCCTGCTATCAAATTGCCTTCCATAAGCTATCATGTGAAAAACTTGTAGTAAGCACATGTTCAATTCTGCTGTTAAGGGTAAGTTCCTTTCATGGTTACCTAATGAAGGAAAGCTTTCCTGTCTGTAAGAAGATAAAACATAAGAGTTAAAGATGTATAAATCAATGTTCTCTGTTCCCATATGTAAAGGTATTGTATCAGGATGTGCAATTTTCTCCTTTTATTTTCCATATTATAAAACCAGGTTTTTAAGAGTAATACAAAGAAACAGATTAAAAGAAGAATGGGAACCCTTTTAAATGGTAACATAAGCATTCTTTCAAAAGGATAAACTAGAGCCTAAAAAAAAGTGAGAAATGTCCATACAAGAAAAGGTGATCACTTGTTTCCAGGCTGATATTGTAAAAAATAGAATGTTTTTTTCTTGTAAGGAAGTGTCATTTTGATTTGTTGATATCAATGTTGTCCTCATCCTCTTCGCTCCTACCAAACCCTAACAAGTTATTACTTTTGCCATGGATGGGGGGTATTGTTTTGCCATAATCTAGACTGCAGTGGAAACTTAGATGAGGAGCTTTTGTACTGTCAGAGTCTCAGAAATGACCAGAAGACCTGGTCTTGTTTGACCCAAATATATATTGGAGAACCCAACCAATTATCTGCTCTGAAGTGTTAGAAAATGACAAATGTAAATTACATATTCTTGTGGATCTAACATATCTTGTTTCATTGACCCAGACCACTAAAAATTAAACTTATAGATTTCTGTAAGCCCATGCTGAATAAGCAAAGCCATACATCTCTCAACTTTAGTATTCCAGTGAATTCACTGTTTGCTAAGCTTATTTCTGAGACTTCCAAAGATTATGCTGTGTTGCAAAGCTGAAGAAGCAATTATAGTATTGTAAGGCTTCTCCCAGAGGAAACTCCAGCACTTAACCCAGATTTCCTCCACATGGGTTACTAGTCTCTAGAGACAAAACTAAAAGTCACTGCCTCTTACTACATCAAACCACTTGAACTCAACTCAGCATTCAGAGGTGGAAGAGGACTTCAGTCTGTTTAACAAGAAGTTTTCCATTTCAGGACAGAGAAACTGTTTTAAAAGTAGGTTTGTCATTCCTGACCAACTGGTTTAAATATTCTTAAAATGTTTAACTTTTCTTCATCTAAGTCCTGAAGAGCAAAAGAAACTATATGCTAAAGAGAGTAGATATTTACCTCTATCCATGCAAGTTTTACTAATTCCAACACTGTCCTTTCCGTATAGGACAGTGGCTGGTGGTCAGACAGGACAATTCCCACTGCTTAGGTCACTGCAGTTTGGTCTGCCACCTACAAAAAGTTGAAGTAATTCTGCAGCAGTTGATAAACTCCCTCATGCTGCTTTTCCCTGCAAGAACAGAGGAATTCAGGGACTTTAACTGACAACACAGCCCTTTCCTGCCCCTGGGAAAATGCAGGTTCATAACATCTCTTAATCAAGGTTACTTGCAGTTAACTCAATCAAGCTGGAATTTTTCATCATTTTCTGATATAGAGGGCAATAACTAATACCATAAAACCAGCTCATTTAAAGGACAGCTTTTGTAAATTCCATATAGCATGACTTGCTCTACTTTGAACTTTTTATAAAGATATTAATTATATCTGATGCATATTTTGATCTCAAACACATTTTTGATTATATAAAAATAAGCATAAATGCTAAGAATAATGACCTTTGACTTTTTTATCTACTACTCTTGTGGGAAAATAAAGCCATGACATATAAAATCACATGACAGAACAACATGTTAGCCAAAGTGTAACAAAAAAGGCCTAGTGAAAAAAATTAGTGTGTGGCTTTCACCATAAATAAAGTTTATGAAAACAATAATGATCCTGAAGATCAATAAAAAGATGGTGTTGTCCGCTGCCCTGTGTGAGTGTGTCTGTCTTCTTATTTTAGGTGTGATTGGGTCTGGCTGCCTCTTGATACATCCCTGCTATTAGATGTCAAGCATCATTTATCCTACTCGGTGGAGAGGAGATGTCTCCACTGAATGATATAGAGCACCTAGTGTTAGCTACCTACACTATATCAAAACCTTGAGAAGCCAGACTCTGACTGTTGAGCAATGAAAGGCAGTCCTGCCTAAAGAAAAGTTTGCAGGTGTTTGCCAAAAAGGCTCAATGCTCAAGAAACAGGATTAAGACCACTTTTTTCAGCTCAATTTTCCACAATGAATTGGACTGAGATTAATAGCATTCTGAAGTCCCAGTTGGATTGCTGCTCAAGGCAATCTTAAAATTTATTACTGTATATATAGAAGCAATTACAAGATTTAGTAGCTGATTTTTCAGGCAAATATG
>NW_008690934.1:16665-17004 GCF_000695815.1 Acanthisitta chloris | reverse complement strand
TATATATATCCCAGATCCGTCATGCTTCAAAGAGGTGCTCCACATATGTACCTCATCACTGAAGCTAGCTGTATTTTTAATGTCATTATGCCTATGGCTATTAGTTTTTAAGAGTACAATGGCTGTTAGTTTTTAAGAGGACAGCATTTATCAGTATTTCACCCATTTGTTTTGCTCTGGCAATCTGTTTCTTTCCCATCTTTCTGAGTTCTTCTCTCTTCCTGTCTTCCCCTGCTCAGCTCAGCACAAGGGTACAGGCTTTGGTCACCTGGAAAGCTCCATTCTCTCCCAAAGGTGTGTGGTTCCAGGCACTCACAACATTTCTAGACCCATCAGCCC
>NW_008690934.1:10873-16628 GCF_000695815.1 Acanthisitta chloris | reverse complement strand
AAGACCATTTTGCACTTGGGCAGTAATGTCACATTGCTTCCTGAAGACATTTTAATGGAGAGAAGAGTAAACTTAATGTTTTACTGGGCCAGCTGATTATGTGCTGCTACATAACATTGTTAAAATGACAGTTTATTCTAAGAATAGAATCATAGAATCATTTAGGTTGGAAAATACTCTTAAGATCATCAGGTCCAGCCATTACCTCAGAACTGGCAATCCCACCAATAACCCATGTCTCCAGCTGCCACATCCACATGTCTTAAATCCTTCCAGGGACAGTGAGTCCTCCACTGCCCTGGGCACCCTGTTCCAGTGCTTAACGGTATCATTCAGAGCAAAGAAATAAACATTAAGCAAAAATAAATAAACTAACTGGAATCATCATGTTGGGCTTTGGACATGTATTTGACAATGATTCTATGATTTAGAAATATTTCGGGCCAATTTCTGCAAACAGTTTTGTATTTGAATAACTTCAAAGATCTTTTTGACATGAGTAAAATTCCTTACCTAAGTGCCTGCGTGATCATGCAGGAGCCAGCACAGCTGGAGAAGTAGTTTATTTTGCTCCTTAACTACTGCTATTAGATACTGTCTCTCAGTTTGACATAAGCAGATAAAAGTACATTAACTTGACGTATGTCATGATACTTGACTTAAAACTAAACCAGCCTAAAGGAAATTGTGTAACTCAGTGTAGCTTCTCTTAGTGCATTGCACACTCAAATAAGCTGCCACTGAGGACTGGGTTTTGGTCATTGGGATGCCAACTCCTGTGCTCTTCACACCATGTCTTGCACTTCCAGATAAGGTGCCTATATAGGGAAGGGTTTGTTCTTCAGGAGCATGAAAGAGTCCCTCTTATCACATAGGAAATTTGGTTCTGAGAATGGTCACTAGGTACATTTTGTCTTTTGTGGAAAAGGTGAGTCAGATGCATGAAATACAAACTGCAGGTAAAAGCCCTGAAAGGTGTGCTTGGTATTTGTGTGACAAGACTCCAGATAAGGTTCACAAAACTACATAATGATTACTTGAATATTTCATGTAGATAACTACTGTTTATACAGCTTGATATCTGTATGGATAGCCATGTAACAATGATGAAGTATAACCCCTTTCACACAGAACTGTACATTCATTTCTGGGAATGGTTCTGGGTTCTGGGTGCTTTGTGTTTTGGCAGAGAGATGGTCTCTGGGGCACAGACTGCCCCTCCAGCCTCTCCTGTGGGCATCTGTCCCAGCTCCTGTTCACAGAAAGGTGGGTTGGAAGGAGTCCAGCATGCCACAGGAAGGTTGGGCCTCCCATAGTTTGTTTCAGGTACTCCCAGTCTCCCTGGGTAACATCTCTCACTTTGCTGCCTCCCCTCAGTCAGGCAGAATTGCCAGAGTGCAATGGCCTGGCTGTCATTCGCCTGGCTGTGATGACATCCCTGTTAAAGGCAGGGCATTCCATTGCCAGAGTGCAATGGCCTGGCTGTGATGACATCTCTGTTAAAGGCAGGGCATTCCATTCCTTCTAATTGCACTGTGTAGAAACCTGTTGCCCCCAGCACTCCAAACTGGCCCCTAAGATGAGCCAATCTGCCCCATGCAGAGAGCTCAGCTCTGGCCATCAGTGAAGCAGCACACCAGGCTGGGGGCTCACAGCTCACTGTGCTTTAACAGCTCTTGCCAGCCAGCTCTGCTGCTTCTTCACCTAGCAGGACAGAGCATCATCTGATCTGAAAGAGCATCTATCTGTAATTCCAGTATCTTGATCTCCATAGCTTCTTTCCAGCAGAGTAAAGTCAGGATATTCCCTAACTGAACTGTGGCTGTTATCCTGATGCTGCAGCACAAGCAAACAGAAAAGAAATACTGCAGTGGCAGTGTAGGAAGGAGAAAGGAGAATGAATTCCCCACTCAAGTCTTGGAAGGTGAGGCATAGTGAGGAGTGATTCTACTTTTAAAAGATTCATACACACTCAACAATCCAATATACAGGAACAACTGTAATTAGGTATCTAATTAAGTATTAGAGTTCTGCTGGCTCAGAAGGTACTGATCAGAAGGTTGCAGTCTCTATGGTGCTGGTATTTATTCCCTGCAGAAAAAGAGCTGAGACTGAATCAGGAACATCTTTAGCCTGGAAACCAATGTCACTCTGAAGGAAATATTGAAGGATGAGGTGCAATGAGACAAATTTATTGAAAAATATAAACCTCATGTCCTTACTTGCAAGGTCAGCATAAAATAAAAAAAATGGGAATGTAAACTGCATTTATTAGATGGGCCAAGCACTTACCCTGTGCCAAAACCTTTCATGTAAATAAAACCCTTGTGGGGTGAAATGAAGGGTCAGTTTCTACTGCTTCTGTAAACACACAAATACATTGTCAGCTCCAATCTCTCTAGAGCACCCATGTGGGCTATGGGCAGCTCTGTCTGCACATCCCTGTCACAGATTTGTCTGCACCTGTGATCCAGTGTGAACCAAACTGAAACTTCCATACTTTCCCAAACACTGCTAAAATAAACAGCAGAAGACAGGGATGATTTTCCCCAGCTTTTCCACCCAGTTCTGCAGCAGGCTCTGGTTACAGTGCAGTTTTTCAGTAAGAACAACTGAGGTGAGAGTGAGAACTAAGAAAATCAATTAGAAAACAGATCTGTGAGAGAACCTTGAGACATCTTTATGAGACTTTATACCATGGCCTCCTCGTGCCCCTGCTTCAAGAGTCTGCACTAAACTGTTTACAGTCTACATAAACGAAGAATGAGAGAAACCAGAGTGTCTTGAGAACCAGAAGCAGAGGTTCCTTCACCCTTCCCTCCCTCTCCTTGCCTTTCTCTTCTGTTCAGTTTTTTTCCTGCCATTGGCTCATGTGCTTGCCTGTCCAGTATCCCTTCAAAAGGCCCAACCCCACCTTTAGATCCAAGACTCTGCTGACTACAACCTCCTTCACCAGAGCTTTGTCATCAAAGCCCTTAGTTCAACTCCTGCCATAATTCTTTCTCCTGCATGTTTGCATTCCTCATATTCTCACTTCAAACCCTTCACTGCATGACCTCCTCTTTATGACCATATGCAGGCTATATAAATATCTCAGGGACCACTGATTTTTTGCAGGTTTTCTGTCTCCCTGTCACTGGATCAGCAGGAGCAGCCAGGCCAGCAAGGCTCTTCTCGTCATGTTTTCCTGTGGGACCACTGCAGCCACACAGTGATTTTGGAATACACCCTCAGCACTGCCTAGGATGACCTGTCCTCACAGAAGGAATGCAGATGAAGGGACAGGGCCCAGCAGGGCAGGATGGAGGTGGGAAGACCTGACCAGTGAGCAACAGCTGTGTTGGAGCAGAGAAGCCTCCACACCTACTTTGTTGAAAGCCAGTAGGTTTTGCATCACTATAAATGGGGTTAATCATAGTTTCAGGTGCCAAGTGATTCCTCCAAATGTTTAGTCATTAAAAAGGAAAAAGGTTTGTGGGTGCAGGTGCTTCAGCACAGTCACTCAAGTGAATCCTTGCCAAGTGTGATGCAGACAAACCTTTTCCCCAGCACACCAGGAGCCTTCAAAGGGTTTTGCTAACATTTTTTGTTAACACTGTTTTGCTAACATTTTATTGCTTAATGCTCCTCTCTCAGATAGTTGCATCTGTCCTTCCAATAATGAAGGAAATGTCTGTTAACAGGAAGGCTGCCTTAGACTGATGACAGTGTCAGTTGTATATTGGCATGGCTCTTGATCCAATCATTTTTTCCCAAACATGACGCTTGTATTTTATTATTTCAAGCACAGTTTACAGCATTCTTCTCTGCTAAAGAATCAGAGGTGGCAGCTTGCCATGAGCAGAAATCTTTATTTTTGTTTTAGAATACAGACAACACCAGACTGTATGGGATTTATAAAGTTTTGGACATCAGAGTGGTATTTTAAAGGCAAAAATGTCATACAGTATGTAGTCCCTCACCCTGCAGCATCATTGGTTCAATACACACTTACCTGGCCTCTTAAGAACATTATTAACTGTGATTTCTTCAGAGTAATGAGATTTAATCATATGTTTCATAATTATATATACTCCCTAGCCTTGGGGTGTTTCCAACTGAAGGTGAACATGATCAGACCTGAGACAAGAGCACAGGAAAGAGAGGGTGTGGAGGTTATTAAGCAGGAGACAAAGGGAAGAGCAATTGCTCAAAGAGCCAAAGATTTTCTGGACGGATTATCAAAAGGAAAAGTCATTTCAGTACAGGAACATGGAACAAGCAAGTGAGCACAGGGCAGCAATGCCAGAAGGAGCATCCATGTGGCAGTAATAAACAAGACAATGTTTGTACCATACTTGATCTTTTGAAAGACAAAGGGAAAAAGAGAGCAGGAATAAAGAAATAATTGGGGAGAGGATGGCAGTAGCAGTCAAAGGGGGTAAAACCATCTCTTTGGGTTTCAGGTGAGGATGGTAGCAGGAAGAGATGGGAAAAAAATATGGTCTTCTGTTTGGTTTCTTCTGCCTGTTGTCTTTCCCTGCCCTCACCGCTCACACAGCATGGCCCAGGGCTCTGTGCAGGTCTGTGGGAACCGTGGGGGAGCTTCTGTGGAGCTGAGTGCACCAGGGCAGGACAGGCAGCCAGCAGAGCCTGAGAGTTTCATAGAATCACAGGATGCTTTGGGTTGGAAGGGACCTTAAAGACCATCTAGTTCCAGTAAAAGGGACACCTTTTACTGGTATGGCCTCCACACACTGGTGTGTGCTCCAAGCCCTGTCCAAGCTGGCCTTGAACACTTTCAGAGATGGGACAACCACAGCTTCTCTGGACAACCTGTGCCAGTGCCTCAGCACCCTCACAGAGAAGAATTTCTTCCCAATATCCAATCCAACCCTGCCCTGTGTCAATGTGAAGCCTGTCCTGTCACTCCAGGCCTGTGTCCAAAGTCTCTCTGCATCTCTCTTGGAGCCCTTTTAGGCACTGGAAGAGACTTTCAGGTCTCCAGAGCCTTCTCTTCTCCAGGCTGAACAGCCCCAGCTCTCAGCCTTTCACTTTTAGTGGCCTCTCAATCTGTGTGACAGTTCCTGTGTGACAGGATCTCCCCTGGCGAGGGAGCACGCAGGGACCGGATAATGCTTCCACCCAGTGGCCAGCTGGGCAGATCTGTGCTGGGCAGATCTGTGCTCTTTGCACCGGGGTTGAGCCACAGAATGTCACTGACTTCTCACCTTTTCATAAAATCCTCCTGAAAATGGTGGCATCCAGTTCTTTTGCATCAGTATTGTGAGCACCAGCTCATCTGGGAGGAAAGCTCTCCAGTTTCTACCCGGGTATCCAAATTCCAAGAATTCAATTTGCTAGTGTAGCTTGCCATGAGGGTGATGCCTTGGAACGTGGATGGATCTCTCATCCTAAGGTGGGGTTCAGGTAGGACTGATAGACTCCAACAGGTTTTAAACTTAAGCCGATTTCTAAACCCAATTCCAGTTCACTGAAGCTAATTCAAAGTTTAGATGAAATGTAGATCAGGGAAAATTCATGACTAGGTGAAAATGAACTTAAAATCCTCCAAGTATGCAGCCTATGTCAGAGAAAAAATAATTCTTTTTCTTAAGTATTAAAACTTACTTTGGAGAAGTAAACAAACCTCATGATCACCTTGGAAATACCCAAAGGGGGTTTTAGGGAAGAAAAGTTTCTCCCTTCCGTATTACACAACAACCACCATAAACTCTAGAGAAACAGCCTGTCAGCACCAACATACTTAATGCAG
>NW_008690934.1:0-10854 GCF_000695815.1 Acanthisitta chloris | reverse complement strand
CTTTCCCTGTTTATCACAGCTGCAAGGATTAAATATAAAATTAACATGCTATTGCTGAGTAGAGTATGTATTTCTGAGGTTCTCCTTGGTTGAACCCTCTATATATCAAAACAAAACAAGAGCCCCAAAATAAACCCTCACAGCACTAAAAGACAAATAGCATGAAGGAAACCAAATCCCAGTCCCTGAAGGGAGCTGAAGTCTCCATCCTCAGTGGTTTATCAGAGGGAATCTGACAGCTGACATTAGGTGACCTCTATCATCTGCAACAAAACTCCCAAGAAAGAGCTGAGTCATCTGATGAATTAGCACTAATGCTCAGATCGCTCTGGCTGGGGGCAGAGGGAAAAGGGAGGGAGGAGAAAGAGAGACAGAGATTTTCAGATTTCAGCTTTACTCCAATATTCAAATCCATCTGAGTATCCCTCAAAAGTACAATTGCTAGAGCTACCCCTTCCCATTTTGGCCACTGCCTTTTGGAATGCTGCTCTTTCCTTCACAGACAGCAGTTGCTCTTTTTGCAGGTATGTGAAAGACAGAAAGAGCTATGGCAAATGAAAAGCAATTTCCAAGTGGAAAGCTGCCACCCCCAGTGACAAGAGCCCTTTGTCCCAGAGCTGCCACCCTCCATTGCTCTACCTGTGTGATGCTGTCCCATGTGATTCTGCCTTTAGGTCTGGGGAACAAACCCCAATTGCACAAGCAGAGACACACAGAAACTGCAGTTCTAGTACAGGCAGTGATGAGTGGGTAGCAAAGGTGAAGCTAAAATAAGCTATAAACAGGGAAACATCCCACACAAGCTGTATGGACCATGGGTATGGGTCTGAGCCAGTGGAAGGTGATGTGGTATATGGGGCTGAGTGATTCCAGCTGCCAGATAGCTACAAGCTAAAATAAACATGCTACTGGTTCAGACTGGTGGGCTGAATAGAAAAAACTCAAACCAAACCAAGAAAAGATTAATAGGATCCACATGGATCCCTGACCCTTCTTTCTCTGGCATGTATCAACACTGTCTTGAAAGTTAGGCTGCCATGAACACAATGTTTAGGAGTTTTTTATTCTACCTTCAAAATAAGCCAGGAAAGCCTGAGAAGGCAATTAGGAGTTATGCTGGCTGGAATAACTTGCTGGATGTTTTGAGCATCTTCACTCCAGTTTCTGTACTGGAGTGAGGAATTGGAACAGTGTATATTTAGCATATCTTTATCTTCAGGAGATGTAATATCTCTCATCCAATTTTGAATTGATTACTAAAATTTGAAGGCTGTTTACAAAAGCAAAAATCTGCAACATGTCATTTTACAGCACAACTGAACCAGTTCCTGAGTCCTTTCCCAGCCCTTCAGCTCTGGGAGTGTGCTGCAGGCAGCCCATGCAAGCAAGGAGCATCAGCCCTGCAGCTCTCAGAGAGATTGCAAGAGGGCAAGAAATAGTGAAACACAGAGGGCAATAAAGAGACATATAATTTGGCCAGCATGGATGAGCTTCCAAAATTAACTAAGTTCAGATGATTTGTTGGGGTAGAAGGACAAAGAGACAGCTCTCCCTCCTTCTTTAAATATGTTTGCTCCAAACAGTAAGTAGCTTGAAGACACACAATTTAGGCTTCTCTGTCATAAACTGGGTAGGCAAATGTACTCCCACTCTGCTGAACAACTGCAGAAAGCATGGGAGGAAGGGTGCTGTGACTCATTTCTGCAGTCCAGGAATAAAGTAAGACAAAAAAAGCTTAACAAGCAGGTCTGGAGGAGCTGGCTTCAGACAAAAAGCTTAACACCTTGCTAGTAAAGGTGCATGGGGTGTCCCCCCAACATGGGGAGCAGTGGGAGGGTCACCTACATCCTACCATGTGCTCTGAAAAATCAGATCAGAAATTATTTGACTTGAGCATACTAAATGAGAGAAGATTAAACACACACACACACACACACCCCTTTGCTTTAGCTCCTTCTCTCTAAAATGGGGCTCAAAATATCCCCTCTCTCCAAAGGGCTGAAAGAAGATGGGGTGAAGCCTGTGCTGTGTGCTATAGCCAGAAGAATTTGGTAATCCTCAAAAGTCATCATGGATACAGGATGTAAGACTTGAGTCACCCAATACTACTGTAAAGAAAATAGCTTATTAACCACTGAGTCACAGCTGCTCTTTGCTGCTCTGATTGGCTAAGCTGAAGGGAGTCCTGGGAAAGTGTGCTTTGCAAGAAAGGTTACCAAAGCTGACAGACCTCCTCTGCGTTGTAACTTCCACAGGAACACTGATACAGTGTTCTGGAATCCATATGCAGTCCTGGGATCAGCAGGTTTTTAATGGCTAATGCATTTTCTGCAGCTGTACAAAGTGTCATCTCATGTATCTCTGGTCCACAGAGGTTTTTGTCCCAGTAACTGTAATTGATAGGCTGCTGTGCCTCTTGGAGAGCACATGCCTTGACTGGGAAGTATTGGGGTCTTCAGTGCACTGAAGAGGAAATAGAAAACTTGTAGCTATGCAGACATGTTGCCATTATGGGGTTAATTAGGCATTAACAGCTGAGGTCAGTACACATTTTCTGGGGATTAATGACCATCTGGGAGAAACCAATGGCCTAGGAAACCCTGATTATTAGTGTTTAGGCCTTGTCCTTTCTCAAGGTCATTAGCAGGGCTGCAGGATATGAATGGATCAGAGCCTAAATACCTGTTCAAAGGTCCCTCTGACCCCCAGGGAGTCTGTGTTCTTTGCAGCCAGCTGCTGATAAACTGATACTGGTGAGAAGGTTTCATAAGCATCCAGAGACCATCCTTTGAATTAAGGGTAAAAGGTTCACAGATCCAGGATGTTTTAATTGGCTATGATAAACTGAAAAGATTAATTTCTTTTACAATAAAGGCTTTTCCTCAGAGCTCATTAGCAACTGTTTTGCTGGTGTTACACCAGTACCTTGGTGTCTCAGATTTATGCCTGGCATAGCCACCAGCAGAAGATGTTTCACAAAAGAGTGGGAATTGTAGGATAATTCACCTAAACAGGGAGATACTATTGCTTTGGTATGAAATTCAGAAGTTTAAATTTTCAATATTTTTATATACACACTTTATTTGCATATACATAGGTACATGCACACAGAAAGAGAGGAAGAGAGAAATGATGTGATGGCAATGAGGCCCACAGAGGTCTGATATTCTGGACCTTACCAAATGTTTGGGTTATTTCACCATGTCTCTTTGGCTTTGGTGAAGCAGCATGGCTCAGGGTTTTCAAACAGGCTTGGCAATTACAAACATCTGTCTATTTCCTTGACTAATCTTGAAATCTGAAACAAGGAAAACACAATTCCACCACATCCTCTCTGAATGTAGTATTGCTTCTTACTGGCTCTCATGCATGTATGCCAAAATCCACTTACAAATCATTTTGCCTCTCTATCTTTGGAGATGCTCTAGACATTTGGCAGAAGGAAGTAAGAGGTTTCATGGGGCTAAGCTGAGGCTCAGGTCTTTTCCCACGTGCCTGTTGGCACAGAAATTCCTAACGTGCATGTCAGATTGTCCCTCCAACCTACACTGAGAACTGCTGACCAGATGAAATTTGCCAGCCACGCTGTGCCCAGTTATCACAGCCTTGTGTTACTTCCATTTTTAACTAATCTCAGTTTTATGCCATTTTGTGTCTCCACCCTCAGGCCCTGACTGTGAGGACCTCTATTCTGGCATACAGACACACGGCACAAAGCTAGCACTTTTCACTTGGTCCTGAGCTCCTCTGCTTCATTAGGGTGTCCCAATAAATTTCTGGAGGCACTTACGGCGGCAGATGAGTTCCCTCAGCTGCCCTTCCTGTCCTGCTGGAGATTAGGCCTCTTGTTCCCCTTTCTATAATAGAATTAGCTGAAATGAATGTGCTCCAGCCTTCCAGATGCCTCTGTTCATCATCTGCTGCATTAACTGAATTGGTTCATCCCAGCCAGACTGGCCAGAGATTACCTGACATTGCCTTTTACTGAACTACTTCATATCCCTCAATTGCTTCCAGTCAATTTCCCAAGTTTTCTTTGAAAATCAAGATATGGTTTGGTTTTTAATTTTTTTTTTTTTTTTCATTTGTTTGCCTTTTAGCTGTCATTCAGAATTTTATTTTGGAGTATTTCCCCTGGCCACTGTTGGGCACTGCACAGCAGAGTCCTGAACCAGTAAGAAGTCCTGGACTGGGGATAAGAACCTTATGCTTTGCCAAAAGGGTTGTCAGCAGTTAAACCCCATTAACTCCTGTCTGCTAGTGCCTGTCAAAAATTGCATGAGCAGATTGAACAAACCCACTTTCCATGCCAGTGAAGACAGTGGGACTGAGCAAAATGAGTAATAAGGCTCCTCAAAATTTTTAACTTACTTTTGCTCAAGTTATAAGCAGACACAGTGTTCATTTCTTCTTGATTAGAAGTGGTAGGGCCTAGAGAGATCACAATGGTTCATTTCACAAGCAAGCTCCTCAAAACATATTTTTTTTCCCCAGCAGAAATGATCAACTGAGTTTTCAATAGCTTTAGACTTTAGCAAAGTGTATTTGTCCATTTGTCTTCAGCCTCTAGGTACAGACAAGTCTCACCTCAATCCTGAGTGATGCATGATGGAGCAGGTGGAATCCTCCTCCATCGTTTTTCACTCCGAGTCTTCCCTTGCTCCCCAGTATTTGCACAAACAATTGAAAAATTCTTTTATGATTATTTAGCAAAAATACATGACTTAAGCGTTTAAACCCCAGGACCTTTCAGGATATCCCAGCTCCTGAAAATACTGTTTGACATAACTGTCTCCTGCATGGCCATTCCCAGTGTGCTCAGGCTGTCTCAGGGGTGGGGACTGTCACCTTTCACTGGGAACAAGCTTTTGTTACCAGATAATCTGAGTGTTTGGCCTATGTCCATAAGGCCTCCTTTAGGGTACAGTGCATGTCCTAACACCCTTAAAGGCTTAACCAACCCCTGACATGCTTATGCTCTATTTCTCCATGAGTTTGCTGAACATAAGTAATATTGTTGTGTTATCAATTGCAAATCTGATACACCCAATAAACAAATATTTTCAATACAATGTTGTTTAAAGCTTTCCTCAGTTTTATTTGGATTACTCACTAAAGGTCTTTGGAAGTTAAAACAGAAAGGAGAAGAAGGGAAAAACAGCAATACCTTTTCCCATCCCTCCTCCCCAGGGAGGCATCCTGGCCCCTGTGGAATATACACATCAAAAATCCCATTGTTTCAAGCAGACATTTTTCAAGCCTTAGACTTTATGGTTTGCATTAGATCTCAATCATTCAGCTAAGCAGAGAAAATTGGTGCAAGTTCAGACTCTTTTGGAATGCCTGATACTAAATTTCATTGTCTCTTTTAAAAAAAATAAAATAGATTTGGTTTAAGAACATAACCTAACACAGCTAATATATATTTCTCGGATCCTGGCAGAATACAAGTTTTATGCCTTTATATCTTGTCTACTGTGCCAAGCTCTGGGCCATCCCCTCCACCCTACACAAAGCCCTGTTTGCCTATAACTTCCTCAATTGTTGTCACAATTAATTTGTAACAAATGCAACTGTTCTAAGTGAAAAAACCTTCATCCTCTGCAGCTTATTTATTTCCTTTCTTTGCACTGAGCACATCCCAATAATAGTAAAATCTTTGTGTTACCATGACATTAACAAAAATGGTAAACAACATGGTTTTTTCCAACCTGTTCAATCCTTGCTCTCTATTTTCAGCCAAAGCATCTCTCTGTAGGCACAGGCAGCATACAGCAACTGGACTGTGCTCATGTGGTTGGCTGGAGTGACTGGGAGAAGGGCTGGACTAATCCTAGGTACAGAGCAGCCCTGCTGCTGTTTGGGCACAGAATGCAGTAGCCCGAGCCCTGGTCTTGGCTTTATTCAGTCAGTTGTTCTGAATTGAGCAGACAGGACTGAGGTTTTTCTAAACAGGAATAGCCAAGATAGCAATTGCAGATGACCAATCAGTATTAGCTCAATGGCCCTTAACTATTGCTTGAATTAACGAGATTAGCCACAAGAACTTGAATATAAATTACATCAAACACTCCTATTTTTAGGATATGCAAAGCTGATTTTAGCTGTTCCTTTGCAAGGTTATTTGTAAGTTTTATAGGGGCTGTGACTCACAAAAGGGAACAGCACTTTATAATACCCACATGCCCTTTGACAAGCTTGTTCTGAGGCTATTGTGTTGTTCTAATGAAATTTTGTTAAGGCCCATAACAGGCAAAGGGAAGCATCAATGATTTAACTACACAGTGCAGAAGATTCTTTTTAATTACTATGTGGCATGACTTCTTTATGTAGCTTTGCCATAGGTTCTGTTCACAGGCATCATCACATCAACACGGGAGGGCAAATCCCTTCTCTAGATCAGAGAAATGCCTATCCATTGAATTTCCTGGGTTTATTTTGAGGATGTGATATTTTAAGAGAGAACATCCTATCAAGGACAGGTAAGCAAGGAACTGGAACATTCAGCCTGGTATCACATATCTGACAAAAACAGTTTTGGCAAAAATGAGCTAGTGCCTACCCAGTAGCACAGCTGAACTATGGCCCTTCCTACAGTTCTTTTCTTTCCCCTTGTACATTTTGGAGTTTTCTCCTGAGGCATATGGAAGTGAAGAACAAGCTCTTTCTCTGCTGCAGATCTCCACTGCAGGATGTCTGTCTTTGCTTGCCTGTGACTGCTTTTGAGGTGAACTCTTCCATATGCTGATTCAGGTTTCAGTCTTTTGTATGAAAATATTGCAGAAGGAAGAGATCAGAACCCAACTCTAGCCCTGTGAGTGTCCCTTACACCCCTTAATGCTCATGTTTCTCCTGACTTGGTTGAAATTTGATGACTTTGACCTTTTCCAGCCCTAAAATGCTGTGGTGCACAAAAGTGTAACTGGAAATCACAGAGACTTACATAAACAGAACAGAAGGCAGACTATTTGGGCTCCTGTTTCAGTCACACTGATTTGCATTATAGCAGTTGAAAAATGGAACTTTGTGTTGGAGCAAAAATAGCTTTCTATCATCCCATTTTTAATATCTTTTTCAGCAGTTTGAATAAGGATTCACAGGTGTGTGCAATGCCTTGAAATACCACTGATCTTGGGCTCCTTTCTCAGGTCTCATCTAGCACGAGATGTGACCACAGTGGTGCACTTGAGGCTGCATTGCATGTTGGGGTCCTGCCATGTGAAGAGACAGCCCAGTGTCACACCACCTCTCTGGGCAACCTATGTTTCACTACCTTCAGCATAAAAGATGTCTGCCTTATATCTAGTCTGAATCTACCCTGTTCTAGTTTAAACCAGTCACCCTTTATTCTATTGCAACAGGCACTGCTAAAGTGTCTGTCTCCATCTTTCATGTAATCCCTCTTCAGGCACTGGAAGGGGTTTTAAGGTCTTCTAGGAGCCTTCCCTTCTCCAGGCTGAACACCCCCAGCTCTCTGAGCCTGTTTCCACAGCAGAGGTGCTCTAGCCCTCAGACCATCTTCATGGCCTTCTCTGGGCTTGCTTCAGCAGGTCCATGTCCTTCTTATGTTTGGGCCCCAGAGCCACACACAGTGCTCCAACTGGAGTCCCATGAGGGCAGAGCAGAGGGGCAGAATCACCTAGACCTGCTGCCCACACTGTGTTTGATGCAGCCCAGAACATGGTTGGCTTTCTGCATTGTCAGTGCACGTGGCTGGCTCATGTCCAGCCTCTCACCCACCAGCACTGCCAAGCCCCTCTCCCCAGGGCTGCTCTCCATCTGCTCAGCCCCTAGCCTGGATCAATACTGGGGGTTGTCCCCACCCAGGGGCAGCACCTTGCACTTGACTATTTTGTTTTCTAGAAAATTTAGTAATGCAGTTGACAGCCCTTTGTGCTTAGCAATTTACCCTTTGGCACTACAAGGCACTGTGTAACTGTTGTATTATTCTTGGAGGAAAGTCACCCATGAAGGGAATTTCATGAGACTGGAAACTCAAACTTCTCTGGTTATGAAGGTGCTTCAAACATGCAGTTGCATACAGGTGTCCTCTCATATACTTTTCATCTTAGTTTACTTCACCACAATCCCACCAAAACCAAAGCCCCTGCAAACACAAGTTAGAGGGGCAAAACCTGCAGAAGACAGTTTCCTTCTGCATCCTCTGTACGACTATATGGAGCCTTCTATGATCAGGAATGGAAAGAATGTGGCTTTGGCATATCTCATCTGCAGAATTCCCAAGATAATCAGCAAGATCTCACCTGCACCATGTGAGTAGCATTTCTTCAGCCATTCATTCAGACAAAACATGTTTTCTTTTTGCCCTGGGTTACTGGGTGCAAAGCAACCAGCTCACCTCTTGAAGGAGCTGTCGAGGTTTCCAGAGCTGGCAGCTGACTGCAGCTGCTAAGGAGGGCCACCTCGCGCTGGAACTGACTCCTTGGCTTGACAAAACCGCCAGAGTTTCAGTTTCTGTGCTGTTCTCCTCTGCCTTAGGTGATTATTCCACGGGCAAGTACAACAGACACATCTTTAAATACCCACCTATGCAGTCCACATCCTTCTGGCACAGGGCCCTCAAAGCAGATGCCCCTCCAGGTGAGTGAGCTCTGGGAAATACAGAAACTTGCGACCTGTCTGCTACTGACAATCTGGTTGTTAGTTTTTTCCACCAGAGATAGTTCAAAGCCAATGCAGCTGGACACAATTGTTTCCTGACAGGCATCCTTTATAATCCATGAGAGGCTGATAATGTAATTCCGTTTCTGGCTTTGCTTGGGAGACCAAACCCCTGTGTCACAGCTTGTCTTGGCAGAGCAAGACCTGTGTGATGGTCACAGACATGGCTGCCCTGGGCTAGGAGCTGTGCAAATTGCAGCAGAAAGCTCTTTTTTAAAGCACTTCTAGTCCTGAGAACTACAGGTCTGTCAGCCTGACCTCAGTGCCTAGCAAGGTTACAGAGCACATCATCCTGAGTGCAATCACACAGCACTTCCAGGACATCTGAGAGATCAGATGCAGTCAGTCCAGGTTTAGGAAAGGCAGATCCTGCCTGACCAACCTGATCTCCATCCACGAGGCTGGTCACCAGATGAGGGAAAGGCTGTGAATGTAGTCTATCTGGCTTCAGTAAAGCCTTTGATGTTGTCTCCCATGGCACACTCCTGGAAAAGCTGCAGCCTATGGCTTGCACAAGCACTGAGGACCAGATATCCCCAAGCAAGCACTAAGGACGAGATGGTGCTGGTCTTGCCTCCAGTGGTGAAGAATCTCATGGACTTTCTCTCGTTATCACTTTGCTCATCTACTTCAGGGACTCCTGCTATGGTTCCTCCATGTCTCCTGGCATGTGATGTCTGTGGTGGTCAGGCAGGGTGGGATGGGGAAGCAGAGTGTCCCTGTGTAGGAGCAGGGGGTCCCTGCAGATCCATGGGCACGGCAGTGTGTGTCTGCTCCCTTCACCTCAAGTGTGGGGTGGAGGGAACACATGCAGAACAGCCCCACAGCAGAGGGATGGGGTGTCGGAGTCTCGCAGACCCCAGCTTGGGGACCCTCAGTGCTGAGACCAAAGGCCAGCCCTGAGCTCTGATCGGGGGAAAGCCCTGGGGGAAGGGGTCCCAGGGGTTGGATGGGGACGGGAGCTGCCAGCAGGGACTGGGGGCTCTGGAGCAGGCCCAGGGGGCCACACAGTCCTCCCCAACCCACCATGATTGCCCCCTGTACACAATGGGGCTGGTGGAGCTGGGCAAGGAGGAGACCTCAGCTGCACCTGTAGCAGCAAATGGCCCCAGCAAGGGGTGCAGCCAGAGTCAGCAGCATTGTGGTGGCAATGCTGGCACTGAGAGCTAGCTTGGCGCTGCTTTGAGGAGAAAGGAGATAAAGGGGTTGTGGGTGCAGGGAAGGCCATGGCTGGAGCTGCTGTCAGAGCCTGATGCACCATCCTCCAGGCACCTGCATGGGCCTTTGTTCACACCCTTCATCCCATCCCCATGGGTGGCACCTACCAGTCCTTCCTGTGCCAGGGATGTCACTTGGGTCCTCCCTTCCTCTTCTCTCCCCAGTGAAACAGCTCTCATCCCTCCATCTCTCCCTGCTCCACCCCACATCCCAGTTGTCACTGCCCTGCTAGGAACAGACACTGGTCATGGAGGGATATGGGAGAGGTTGGCAGAGGTATGGCATCTCCTGACATGCCAGAGGGAGACTGACCAGAGTCCAGGAAAAGGGAGAGTCTTCCTGGCTGCAATGTGGAATCTCTGCAGTGTACTGAGAGGTTTCCTGGGGAAAACTCCTGAAAGCGAAGGAGGATGAGAGCCACAAGAGCCAGATGCATCAGGGGAAGTTTGTAGCTGTTTAATGCATTGGTTTTCCAGAAGAACATCTTGTTAGTGCTGATGGGTCAGGAGAGGGACATGAAATGAGCAGGGAGAGCAGGCAGTTGCTGCTGGCTGGGCAACCAGGCCTCAAATGACAAATTCCTGGTTATCCAATGTATCCTCGTTACCTTTCCTGCACGGGGGTACACACCATGAGCTGTACTCAGAGCCAGGGAGTTCACCCCAGCAGAGATGCTGCTGAGCCTGAGCCACCAGCCCATAAACCTTGGAGCAGGCAGCAGGAGGGAGACCTCACCTGTGCTTCCACCACCAAACCCCCCCAGCAGAGGCTGCGGCCACAAGAAGCAGCACTGTGATGGCGATGCTGACAGTTGGGGCTGCGCGCTGGTTTTCTGGGACAAGGAGAGAAAGGGTCACTGTGTGAGGATGGCAGTGCCAGTCAGCAGCTGCCCCTCACAGGGCCAGTGGCAGATACCTGCACCCTGTGTCCCATCCCGTGGGTGGCACCTACCCC
>NW_008690933.1:0-5849 GCF_000695815.1 Acanthisitta chloris | reverse complement strand
TGGACTTGACGATCTTTGAGGTCTTTTGCAACCCAACTGATTCTATGATACTATGATTCCAAAGCCTCCTAGGGGCTATCCCTGCAGGCAGCAGGATATCAAACCTGTGCTCTCCTGACCACCCAGGGACCCAGCCCTACCTGAGTCAGTCCAGCAAGCCTAACCACTGGCTGGCCCCTTACCTGGAGGTGGGACAGCCTCTCTGAGCTCCACTGGTACCCAGCAATCAGTGCCCAGACACACCAGGCACCTTCTTCACCTGAATGTCCCCTCAAATTATTTCCTTTGCCCTTCCATCCCATTCTTCTCCAGCTAGAAGCAGCTGACATGTCCAGGGAGGCCCCAGCTGCCAGCACATTTCTGGCTGCATTTGTCACACTCCTGCAGCACTGTGGCTCTGCAGACAGATCCCTTTTGAACAGCCCTGGAGGCCAGTGCTGCTCTGGCTCAAAGGAAAGCAGTCTGAGGAGCACAGGGATCCTCTAAGGGATAATTCCCCTATTTGTCAAGCTCACGTTGCCTTCCTTCCATAAATCTTTCCAGTTTCCTTTCCACACACATGTGGCTCCCTGCCTCTGCCATTAAACTTCCACAGAAGGCAAAACTTTGAGTTTACTTATGTTCTGCCACTTGAGAAAAGCAAAGATTTGATTACTAAATAGAGCTCCGTAATCCGTAACGATGTAATTGTATGTTACACCAGTGACTTGTGTGAACCACAGAACTCAGGCCGAGGCACCAAGCTGACACTGAGACAGAGGCTGGGAAAATGGGAGGAAAAAAGGATGCTGAGAAGGGAAGGGGGAGGGAGGAGAGAGGAGTGGTGCTGAGAAATCAGTGAGTCCTGCAGAAGCAGTAACAGAGAACTGCTCTGTTCTTTTGCTATACCAACAGTAACAGGAAGGGGCAAAGACAGACTGATCAAGGAGGTTTTGTGTGGAACACTGTGATGGGAACCCTGGCAGAGCCTGCTGGATTAAGTGGCTGATGACAAGGCACCCAGGGAGACCTCAGCAGGGAAACACAAGGACATTGTTTTGGTAGTTTGTTCCCCTGAAAAAGATTCACCTACATCTGGAATCTGGGAAGTTGGAAAAAGTCACTCAAGTGTATCATGTCCTTTTTGTGTGATGCACATCTCTAGCAGACGTGGAAGAGTTTTAAACAACTAATTGTGCAGGGGCACATGGTAGGAAAAAGGCAGCTGAAGTGTTTGGTGAGGAACTTGAACAGAGGGAGAAATAAGCTGGAGAGCTGCTGCCTCCTGACCTGTCCCGTCCTGGAGCACCCACACAGGGCTGTGATGTGTTCATTTTTACCAGGATGCAGGTGCTGTGAGAAGATGGTGGGTCCAGATGTGAAGATCCAGCAGGAAAGGCAGGATTAGCTTGCAGTGCTGTGAATCTCACCAGGCATTTGGGCTGAGCCTTGCTACAGGGTTGCAGATTTTGTGTTCCCCATGTGGTGATAAACTCACACAAGCAGCAGTGAAGGCACTGGAATATGTCTGCTTGTCTTATTTCCTTTATACTATATGTCCCTTCTCATTAGACATGAGAGAATCCCATTTCCAGCTTGGGATGCATGAGTGAGAACAAGGACAGAAAGATAAGAGACTTGTGCAAAGTCTCATCCCTCTGGTTTTTATTACCCTTGTCATCTATCAAAAGACTGACTGCTTCTCTTGCTTTTGCTTTTGCTCTTTTTTTCTACTTTTTTTTCCTCCAGCATATTTGTAAATCTTATTTACTTATTGTCACTAGCTCCTTTGGGCTGTCTACTTTAATTTTATATCACAAATTGTGACCGGCAGCATTTTGTTGCTGCTGCTTTCTTTATTAATTTGTATCTTACTGCTCCAGCAACAATAAACAGTCTTCAGCCCTCCCATATTTTGTACTCCATTTTGGATCCAAATCTCACAGGAATGTTGATAGTATTCCAACCCTAACAGGGCTGGGAAGGTACTGTGGGCATTGCTGTGGTATCTCCACATTTCTGAGTCACATACTGGTCCCTTTTCCACGGAGGAAAAAAGGTATGGAAGAGCATCATTATTAGCACTATCACATTTCTCTTTGCATCACTAAGCATCATCACCAGTACATCCCTAAAAGATGCTTAAATTTTGCTAGCATTTAAAGCCTCTATAGTTCAGTATGTAACATGGACCTAAAAATGATGTTTTACCCCCATCACTGAGAAGCCCAAGGTGAAGAAGGACCAACTGGACACGGTTGGATCCATGGGTGGTGACTGTCACTCTCACACACTCTCACTCTCTCTGTCTCCCTCTCCCTCTTGTTCTCTCATTCCCCCCACCCTTTCCTATTTCTTTCTCATCATTATAATCAAATAAACCCCTTATTATTATATTATCAATGTATTCTTGTCTTTTGGCATATGGTCTTGTTGGCACCTTAATTTGGGTTGAGGCAGCTCTCACAAATCAGATCATAACAGTCTTGAACAGTCCAGAAAATCTTTCTTGGGCCAATTTTACATACAAACTTTATGCCATCAGAATTATTATTCTAATCATGTGACTAGCCCAGCCAAGTTTCTCCAGAGTCAACATGTCCATGATTTCTGTGCTGCAGAATTGGATATATTTTATCTGTGAATACTGTAATTAGAGGCTAGGCTGGACTCTTTCCCTGTCTGTTTAATACTCTGTTTCTGACTCTTAATTCTCTTAATTTGGACCATCACCTTATCTACAACCAGCCTGTAAACCAGAATGTGATGGTCTGATTATTAAAATCAGGGAAATCATCTCTTCTTTCCACACTTGATCTTCTTTAAATACCCATGCCTCACAACAAATAAAATCTGTGAGAACAAATCTTAGTCCAGTCTTTGCACAGTAATCCTAATAAAAGCAATAAAAACCACATTTTCTGTCATGAAAAATTTGTTTGTGTGCACAGAGTAGATATTTAACTAAATTATGGGATGTTTATTCATGTCTCTTACTAGGGGTGATGAAAAAGCTATGTTCTATGAAGGGAAGTTCTCCAAACACATTTGGCTACAGGGAATCCCAGAAGGCACATGGTAAGGCAGCAGCTCTGGGTTCCTATTCTTTTTCACTAGCATGGACAGAAACTAGAGCCTCTACAGAACAAGATATTATATTCAAACATAAACCAGATATAACTGAGGGGAACAAGAGGAAGGAAGGAAGAAAGGCCAGAAATCTGTGATATTAACCTGAACGAGTTAACTTAGCCAGGCAGAAAGGGACCTGGGAGTGTGGAGAGACAGGAGCTGAGCAGGAGCCAGCAGTGTGCTCAGGGGGGCAAGAAGGCCAATGGCATCCTGGGCTGGAGCAGGAACAGTGTGGTCAGCAGGACCAGGAGGTGATTCTGCCCCTGCACTTGGTGCTGGTGAGGCCACACCTTGAATCCTGTGCTCAGTTCTGGGCCCTCAGCTCAGGAGGGACATTGAGGGGCTGGAGCAGGTCCAGAGCAGAGCAACGAGGCTGGGGAAGGGACTGGAGCACAAGTGGCATGAGGAGAGGCTGAGGGAGCTGGGGGTGTTCAGCCTGGAGAAGAGGAGGCTCAGGGGAGATCTTCTCACCCTCTGCAACTCCCTGACAGGAGGTTGGAGTCAGGGGGGGGTTGGTCTCTTCTCCCAGGCAACCAGCAGCAGGACAAGAGGGCACAGACTCAAGCGCTGCCAGGGGAGGGTTAGGTTGGATCTTAGGAAGAGATTTTTTGCAGAGAGAGTGCTCAGGCATTGGAATGTGCTGCCCAGGGAGGGGGTGGATTCCCCATCCCTGGAGGTTTTCAAGCTGAGACTGGATGTGGCACTTAGTGCCATGGGCTAGTGACCACAGGAGGGTTAGAACTGATGATCTTTGAGGTCTTTTCCAACCTGTTTTCATTCTATGATTCTATGATTTAACTAGTTTTCAAAGTGTTTAAATCCTATAGGCTTGAGTTACCACGTTTTTAAAGCACCACTCTTTTTCTTAAAGGTATCAGTCAGGGTGCAGGAGCTGAGAGATAAAAATAAGATTGGATAAATGTGCCTGCAGCTCAGATCAACATCCATTAAGCAAGAATCTGCCTGTCATTGTGTCTGCTTTGTATGCCATCACTCTTGATCCCCGAGTGCAAGGATTCATGGCATTATCACAGCTTCCTTCTCTAGACCTAAGTGCTGGCTTCCCCACCATTTGGGTTTTCATTATTATATAGTAGGAAAATTGAGTGGCTCACACTGCCCACACACACCGACGGATGCGTTCGCACGCCGCGGTCAGAGCCAAGGGTTGCCTAAATGATACACAGAGTGATGCTTTGAAAATTCACATTCAAATGAGATCCCCCTCTCCTTTCTAAATTACTGTTCCTCCCACTTGCAAATGCACATGAGGCATCCACACTAGGAAACAAGATTTTTTTGCTATACCAGGGCTGACCGTTCAAATGAGCCTTTTTATTTTTTCCCATCACATCATCAATTTAAAGAGAAATAAATCTCTCTCTGTTGGATTTGTTGCCCCAGAAATACATAGTGAAAACATCATAAAAAGGCTATTAATGACTATTAATTCTTAGGGGTTTTAGAGTAAATTCTGTAAAACACTATTGCATTTTTATTGAACTTGTTCAGGTTTTTCAGTAGATTTTAAGGTTAGAAGGGACTACTGAATCATTTAACCTGACCTCCTGTATTGCTCCTAAAATAGCATCCAGTTAGTCCTGTCTTGAGTCCACTGCATTTATTTGAGTCACACACACCTTTCAGTTTCAGCTCATTCATTCTGAGGGATCCCTGGGTAAAATTGTCTTTCAAAAATGTAGATGGAAGTCACATTTGAATTGGAAAGAAAGGAATCCTGGCACTACCTTCCCAAAGAGAAGAAAAAAATAAAAGAAATGATGAGAAATACAATTCCTGTAGAGTACTCTAAGACATGGCAGTATTGATTACTGAGATCCTCTTAATAAGTAAAGCTATAAATTGTCAGCTGTTGTCCCCTAAGAACTTAACAGTCTGTCCCATGGCCTGAACTAATTATAGTGACCTAATTAGGTCACAACTTTTGAAACTACCAAGTCTCAAGACCTCTTGTATGTTTGAGGTATCTACTTCGGTATGAAACAAATTGCATCCCAGAAGTGCCTAGTTTTCTTCATTAATTAATGAAGGAAGCTGATTAGCTCAGCTGCAGACAGCTGCGTTTGGGCAGATGAGTCTTATGCACAATGACTTGGTATTTAGCTGTCAAAAGAACCAAAAATTAGAAGACCATTATATAGCATTTCTCTGCTTCACATAAAGCTCAGGGGATCTTCAATATAACAAGTATGAGATCCCATGATGTGCTGCAAACCTAACCTGTTAAAGGGTCTGACAGGTATTGCTGTCCTGCCTAGAAGAGAAAGTCATCAGGAGGAACAGGCTAAAATAGTTGCTTATTTCAGGGTCAGAAGCACCTAACAAGTACTAATGAGGAAAATGCTTGTCCTTCGACTGACTTCTTAAAAAAACAGTTCTGCAGGAAATTATTCTCTCTCAAGGCTTTGTCAGCATCTGTGTGCATCCATGTAATGGGGAGGCCAGATGGACAAGGGGAGAGAGTGTCTTCTCAGCAAGTTTGCTGATGATACAAAACGGAGCGGTGAGAGCTCAGAGGGCTGTGCTGCCCTTCAGAGGGACCTGGGCAGGTTGGAGGGATGGGCAGAGCAGAACCAGCTGAGACTCAACAAGGGCAAGAGCAGGTCCTGTCCCTGGGGAGGAACAGCCCCAAACACCAGCACAGGTTGGCACTGACCTGCTGGAGAGCAGCTCCAAGGAGAAGGACCTTTGGGTGCTGGTGGACAACAGGCTGTCCA
>NW_008690932.1:51510-75085 GCF_000695815.1 Acanthisitta chloris | reverse complement strand
CTGTTATTATAAGTAAACCAATGTGGTATGAAAAGGCTCCTCTTCCATACACACAAGATTTCTATATTTAGGGCATTTGAATGCACCTTCAGTACCATGTGACCAGCTTTGCACACTGAGACCAAAAAGCAGACTGTATTGATCTGTGTCTCTCCACACTGGTACAAACACCAGGGCTTTTGGAGACTTACATGAATCCATTGCTATTAATAGGAACAACCACTGTATAAGTTTCACTTTGATGAGAAAATGGAATCAGGAGCATTTCTAACTTGAACTGCCATTAGCTATACTAGGGTGAGATACATAATAGTACAGTACTTACGAAGTACTTACATCCCGCTGTTTTATACCAAAGAACATACAGTACTAAAGCACTTTGTATCTTACCCCTTTTCAAACTGAGAAATGAGTCTGTCTTCTAATTAAACAAATACGTATGGAAACCCTGGGGCAAGATATGGTGTGAGTTTTGGGAATGACCAGTTAGGAAACATAAGACTAAAGTGATCCTGTCCCTGGATGACGATGCTAGTTTTTCATGATGTAAAACAGGGGGTTTGTATGTTTTGCCATGCAGCAATGAGCTCTGCTCCTATAAAACTGCCAAATATGGCCAAGATTTTCTGCTCAGTGTTGAATTTATTGTTTGCTTGGAAGAACCAAAACCAGTTCTCTCTGCTCCTCTTTCACGTCCTTGCATTTTGACAAAATTCTGTAGCTTCTCCAGATAGTGTGCAAAACACTTTGTAGTAATGAGAAGCAATGACATGAAGATACTGGACTGCAAAAAGTCATTCTGACATGGTTGAATAGCCTTGGCTAAACCAGAAAGACAGGAATAGCTTTTGTTCATTTAGTATCTAACATTTTTGCTTTTTTTCTTTCCTTTCCTTTTCCATGAATGGATTAGATATGCATTTTTATTACCCTGAAAAACTATTAAAAATGATTTGGTATTCTATCAGCATATCATAGCTTGATATTATTTAATTTTCTGTCATTGATTTCTTTCACTTTAAATTAAGCATTTACCTATGGAATGGCAACCTTACATGATTAAAAAGCAAGATAGATTACACAGTCTCATAGAATCATAGAATATTAAGGGTTTGGAATGGACCTTAAAGATCATCTAGTTCTAATCCCCCTGCCTTGGGCAGGGACACCTCCCACTAGACCAGATTGCTCAAGGCCTTATCCAACCTGGCTTTGAACATTGCCAGGGTAGGGGCATCCACAACCTCCCTGGGCAACCTCACCGTAAAAAATTTCTTCCTAATATCTAACCTAAGTTTCTCCTCGTTCAATTTGTACCCATTACTTATTGTCCTATCACCACAGTTCCTAACAAAGAGTCCCTCTCTGGCTTCCCTGTAGACCCCTTCAGATACTGGAAGGTTGCTATGAGGTCTTCATCCAACCTTCTCTTCTCCAGGTTTAACAGCCTCAGCTTTCTCAGCCTGTCTTTGTATGGGAAGTCCTCCAGTCCTCTAGTCCTCCTATCAACTTCATGGTCCTCCTCTGGACCTGTTCCAGCAGTTCCATGCCCTTCTTATGTTTTGGACACCAGAACTATATGCAATACTCCAGGTGGGGTCTCACAAGAGCTGATTAGAGGGGCAGAATCACCTCCTTTGGCCTGCTGTTCACACTCCTTTTGATGTAGCCCAGGATTTGGTTGATTTTCTGGGCTGTGAGTGCACATTGCCAGCTCATGTTGAGTTTTTCATCAACCATCACCACCAAGTCCTTCTCTGCAGAGCTGCTCTCAATGACTACTCTGCCCAGTCTTTATGTGTGTCCGGGATTGATGCAACCCAGGTCCAGGACCTTGCACTTTGTTTTGTTGAACTTCATGAGGTTTACATCAGCCCACCTCTCAAGCCTGTTAAGGTCTCTCTGGAAGGCACATCCCTTCCCTTCAGCGTGTTGCCAGTGAAGTTGCTGCAGGTGCACTCAATCCCACTGCCCATGTCGCCGACAAAGATGTTGAACAGTATTGGGCCCAGCACTGAGCCCTCAGGAGCACCACTCACCACTGGTTTCCATGTGGACAATGAACCACTGACCACCACTCTTTGCATGCAGCCAGACAGCCAGTGCTTTATCCTCCAAAAAGCATAAAGAGTATGTATTAGTGTATGCTACAGTCACCAATTTAATAAAAAGTTATCTTTTCCTTCGAAGCATAAAGAGTATGTATTAGTGTATGTTACAGTCACCAATTTAATAAAAAGGTATCTTTTCCTTCTATGTAATTTTATAAAATACTCTCTGTTCTAACCCAGTACTTACTTGTTTGTAAACTGTGTTTGTCTGGCTTGGATGAATACATGCAAATGGAAAAGCTGCTTTGTTCTGACTGAATCACATGTCACATTAAATTAGGAAAGTGAGCTGCTGTAGAGGAAACATTAATTAAATCAGGGAGAACTCTATGCTCAAACTTGTAATGTATTTGGAACTGCTCTAGGGGAAAAAAATAAAATGAGGAAAGAATCCAATCCCAAACTATATTCAGAAAGCTGTAGCTAGAAGCAGACACAGTCATAGTTAGAAATCTGCCAGGCTACTTCAAGAAGCTTGTTACCAGTTAGGTACCAGCATATTACTAAATGGATTTTGTGTTTCATTTCCCAAAGTTTTTAGAGTTGTCTTATGTTCAGTATGTGTTTATGGCCATATGTAGGAAAGACAAAACCCCTTATATATACGCATTTTGATACATTTGTAGTAGGGAGGGTCAATGCACTGCATTAGAATACAGTGTACAGTTCTTTTTCTTAAAATATAAGATAGCAGAGAATAGAGTAATACAAGAATTGTTTCCCTGTTATTTTTGAGCTGGGTTTTAGAAATAAAAGTTTAAAAGGAAGCAGCACTGAAAAATCCATAGGTTTCTTTCTAAGAAAGCTATTCAAGCCCATAACACAGCCTTATATGTTCATTCTTTATTCACTGGTAATTTTAAACTTCATCATTATAGTGGAGAACCTTACATTTTGATACCATGTACTTGGCCATTTAATAATGCACCTATTTTCAAATTAACAAGCCTTTTTTTGTGAAATTTGATGATCAATTTAAAATCAATTGATTCTTATGATTTATGTGCCCTGTACACTATTATTATAGAGATTTACTCCAAAGCTGGATGGTGTATGGAGTGTCACATTATTGGTTTTGGTTTTTTCCAACGTTACTTAATACAATCAGCCACAGCTCTTCTTTTAGAAATAAACACTGATATTTGAGATCTGTGTATGTTTCATGTTTTGTGTGCCCTATCCAGACTGATACTGGTTCTGTTCCCTACTCATATCTAGACAGATTTCAGTTTGTAGCTTGATATTTGGAAGCCCATTTCATACAGAAGAGAAAAAGGTGATATAGGAGAAGCTAAGCTAAGGAGAAGTTTTGTTTAGAAAAAACAAGGGGAATTTAAGACAACTGATATAACGGATTGGTTGTATTTCAACCATTAAGGTAGAGCAAATTTTTCAAAGAAGAAAACACAAATTAAAACATCTGTCCCCTTCTAGTTGGAAAAAGTAAAGGTATATATACCCTTCTAGAAGGTAATATGAGAACAGAGAGATGCATCAGATAGCAATGAAAAAAGAAATATTATTGGATTACTTGTTATTTCATTATATACATTTATCATAATAGATTCTATGAAAGTTACTTCCTCAATATGAATTTCAAACTTGACAGTCTGTGGTAACCCAACCAAAAGAGATATTTAAGAAGATTTGGAGAGGACAGTGTAAGGGTCTAAGTGCTGAAATAGGCAATATATACCCAAAAGTTTGTTAAGGAAACTTCCCAGGTGCAGGTGGCTCCAGTGAGCTGATGGGTGCCCTGCTTGACCCCCTGTGCACCCCACTTGCCCACAGTCTGACCAGAATTTCCTTACTGGCTTGACCATAGGTTTCCCTTAGCAGAGTCTCAGTCATCAAGTTCCACAAAGCAGTTTCTTCACTTGCCAGCTGAGCCACCTGCACCAGCTGTATTCCTCAACAAGTTTTCTTCAGAAGGTTTCACAGCATTAAAGATGCATTTGAGAGGTCACACCTACTCCCCCTTAATCAAACTCTCTTTCTATTCTGACCAGAATATTAAATTCTTACCAGAATCACATTTCAGCCAGTAAAGTGGCAAACAGACAGTGAACCACAGAAAGGAGGGAGCTAAAAGCTTTGTCTGTAAAATACTCAGGTTTGGTAGAGACCTGAAGTACAGCTGGAATGAATGGATAGTGAAGATTAGCACATAATTTCTGATCTTTCCTTCAAAACAAGTACAGACTACAGACATTCACAGCCAGAAACTTCAGCACATCTGTTGCATTGAATGGTATCTGAGCAGCTGCTACAGCACTCAGTAACACTGCCCATAATTTTACATGGCTTGTATTCTGTAATTAATCAGTGACGAATGCATCATTTCCACTGCATCACTCCCATGTTGCATACATTTATCTTGCTAGACAGGAATATGGACACAAATGTCTTCTGTAAGAGCCCTCACCCATATGTAACACCAAGGTGAATTTACTGAATGTCATGCACTTTGTGGATCATCACTAGCACTCATTCTTTTCTAGAAAATTCACATTCACAGAGTTGGATGGCACTTTTAGATATATTGGCTATTTAAAATCTCATCCATGATTCTAAAATATTGGGGTTGTTTTAATCAAAAGAAAACACAGCCATAAATATTGCTGCTTCAAATGCAAGCCCATAGGGTAACCATCTTTGTCCCCTTTGAAGACTGATTGCTATTTGAAGACAAGTCTCTTGATTTCAAGCAAATTCCTGCCGTCAGCATCATGTAAACAACATAACTCAGCAGGATCAGCATGTTATGGCCAGTGTAATGAGGAAGGGCTATGATTTATAGGATAGGAAGAATGAATGACTGTGTTGCTTTACAACAATACCTGTGGAAGGAAGCATAAACAAGGGAAACTACAACACCAGCCTGAATTATTGCTAGAGTGTAGCATTTAAGGAGTTTCCTCTAAATATATGGGCCGAATGGGACAGCTAAGAAAGCAGACTATGCTAAAGGCAGAGGTCTTCAAAGATTTACATTCAAAACCAGCATACAATTAAACTTGACTGTTCTGTGAAATTAGTAAGTGATTTAATGTCTTTGCTATTCAATCATGAGTCATAAAGGAATTTACTGACACTTACTTTCCCCCTCAAATATCACTGTTCTGTACTTTGACTTTAATTTCAAACCGCATCTGAAAATATCTTTTGCTTTTATAAACTTGCACTAAACCTTTAGGGCTTCTATTTAAACTTTCCCCCTGGCTTGCATGAAATTTTACCATTAATTCACAAACCTGTTATTTTTCTGGTAAATAATTGTGCATTACAACAGCATGTTCAGTCGACATTTCCTGCAAAGACTTTAGAATGCTGAGATGTTCTTTTGAGCAAATTATTGCGGAAGGAATCACTCACACAAAATAGGTTTTCAGAAAAATATCAAAAAATTTTGGAATAGATAATTTTTCTACATTTCTTAAAGTTTCCCCCATTGTTAATTTATGTGTTCTTGCTCATTGTGAATTAAAAAGGAAAACTCTCATGGTTCTTTATTTCTAAGAATACATTTCTCTCTTTCAAAAATTGGCACTATTTCAATTGAACATTGTAAATGTGGAAAAAAATTGCATCAGATGAGAAAAATATTTAAAATGGACATCTGAGAAAAGGATACACTTTATACACAAGAATGAGGAAAATAACAGTTGGCACTAATTTGACATACAAATTTTGTTATGTTCTTTTATTTTCAGCATGACTTTTTTTTATGTTTTTGTACAGAGGCCATCACACAGGGTTACCAACAGATTAGGTTCAAAACTGCCATCCAGAAGAAAAGTTATAGGTTATCTTTGCCATTAGGTCTCCTGAAGAGCTCAGTGATTTCCAGTTGTTTCCACTTTTTGCAGGTCCCTTTTAAGGTGAGCAGTAAACACAGAACCAACAGACCAACCATAACTTTCCTTTTGCCATCTTGATGCCCCAAATACCAACTGCATTCTAGTGCTCAACTCATTTAGATGCTTGGTCTCCTTGCTATTGTGGAGCACAATGGAATGTTCTGTTTACCAGAATGGTGTGTTCCACAATCTTCTCTCATCAAACTGAAATCACCTCACTTAAAAAATAGAAAATCATAATACAAAAACAGTAAATATAGACTGCAGTGAAAATCAGGTGTAAATGGCACATTCAAAGAGGAGCTGTAAGAGTTTGAAAAAGTGCAGTAGGCTGTTCCGTTACTTTAACTGGAAATATGGGTAAAATATTAAGAAGTCAAAAAGAATGGTTTTTAACATGCATGCATGAAATATGTAATCAGAGCTAATGAGAAGTATCTCTAATTTCAGAGTAATAGAGGATATAAAAATTTAAGAAATAATAACTGTTAAAATTAATGTAATACTAATAGTATTTGACATTTTAAACCTTTTAAATTCACCTAAAGAATCCTGCACACCCTGTTGTCATATAAAATTCTTGGCTGTTTGAGTCAAAATAATTTTAAGGACTATTTCTCACCCAAATGATTGGATTTTGATTCCATGCCATGTGTGAGCTGTGAGCCAGTTGTCTTGCAACCAGACTCTTTGTTCTAATTTGAAAATAGAAACCTTTCTATTTCCCCCTCAGAGATTCAGATCATGTTATTTTACTTGATGCATATTAGAATTTATGTTCACTTCTATAGAATTATGATTGTTAACAGCAACATAAGCACCTTCATCATGGTAACAGCTAAGAACCCTACTCATAGTTGAAGATTTCAGTGTGTATGACATCGTGAAAGCACAGAGCTAAAAAAAAAACCACCCTACTCATAAATATTTTTGCAAATTTTAAAGAAGAAGCAGGTAGGGAAATAGATCTAAGGGTATCCAACAACAATAAAACATGTCCATTTGTACTAGCCACTGACCTCTGTACCCTGTCTGCTCTTCCAAGTTCTCTGGGCAAGGAGTTTTGACAGGAGAACTGAAGGTAGTAACTTTTCATACCACTTTACCTTCCATGGCTATTTGCTGCATTCACCAGTCTGCCTTGTAGAGAGGGGAAAAAAAGAAAAAAGAAAGCTTTTGTCCAAGAGAAAAATAACAAGAGGATACAAGTGGATACAGGTCGTGGTTGGTTATTGACCAGAGGTGGGAATTAACACCACCTTGGTGATGGTAAATGGATGGGGACAGACCTTGAAAGGGCTTGGAAACACAGACGTATCTCTGTTTTGATGTTACAGAAAGCAGACAGCGGTGAAGAACTGCATGCAGGAAATTGTTATGTCAAAACTAATGGACTAAAGGAGTGTTCTGTAGATCATATTATAAGTTACTGAGCAGCAACAAAGGAAGCTTTGCTCAATTTTGTCTTATAGTGAGAAACTCCTAGTTCCCAAAGTTAAAGCTTAGAAAATAGTCTCCAATCCATGGTGTCTATGGACAGACCTGTGGCTGGCATCACACAGAGGTGATATTGGTGTGCTGAGAACCATGGAGGGAAGTGCTGGTGAGAGGTGTCAGACTCCAGACTCCATGCTTTGAAGTCAAAAAGATGTCAAAAGCTGGTAGCTTTCCTGTGTTTGAGGCAAGGAGCCCAAACAATCACCAGCAGCACTGTGTCCCTTCCAGAGGCTCCGTCTTTTGGCTTTGGCTGAACTTTTCAAATGTGCTAAATAAAAACCTGATGTTTTAAAATCCAGTTCAAGAGGACAAAATTCATCCTCCTGAGAAAATATTAAAATAACTTGGATTACTTAGCTTAAAAGAGAGGAGAGCAAGGGGGAGAGAGAGAGAGTTTTAGAAGACCTTCTAATGCCGAATTTCCATCATGGATAAAAGAAAACATATTTCCTTCAATTTCACAATAGAAGATTCAAATTCAGTACTAGAGAAAAACTACTAAAACTACTAGTGAAGGTCTAAATTGTATTAGAAACACCTGCAAGGTAGGACAGACACAACTTGAGGGAGGGGATGAACTAGATGGTCTTCTGAGGTCCCTCTCTGTGCTGGGATCATTCTTCAACCACTTCAATCAAAAGACCAATAGAGTTATGATTTGATTATGCAGCTTTAAAAGGACATCAAGGATTCATTTGAAGACTGAAAGGATTGGAGAATCCTATTAAAGTTTATTCTTATCTATTTCCACTACTAAAAATGTCTGCCTTACTTTCATTTGAATTATTTAAACTTTAATATGTAGCCTTTGGTCTTTCATGTGTTTGGTCCATCAGCTAGCTTTATTTGTCATCTTGAGATATTTATAATTTAATGATTCAAAAGATTGTCTACACATACATATCAGAACTAAGACCATTTTTAGTGTTAGTATTCATACTGGTATAACAATAGTTTTATAATATGAAATATTAAAATGCTCACAGGTTGATAAAGTCAGTTCAGCATTATAATCCTGAAATCCTTTTTTTAATATACATTCAACCAGCATAGAGGATGGAGAACAAACAAGTTTCAGCCCTGTGACTTAAAATGCACCCAAAATCCATTTAGTATAAACAGTTTTTACAGAGGCAAAGATATAGTGAGCTAACTGAGGGAAATCCCGAGTTAAGAAAATACTCCAAGCATCCTTCAATAACAGGAGAAACAGGGATGGACAGAGACAGCAAAGCAAATAAGGTTGCAAGTGGCTGTGGAAGTCGCAGCTGTTCCATTAACTGAAAAGAAGTAATTCCATTTTTGTATGAGTTAAAGTAAGCAATACCAAATTAACTTTGTGACATAAGGCATGTTGGATTAGCTTTATGTGGCTGCTTTTAATAATGATACAAGCATACAAATCTTAGTGTATAGGTCATCTGCTCTTAATAAAAAGTGAAATTGTCAAATAGAGAATAATGGGGAATGACTTTCAAACTCGTGTGGTTGGAAGTTTCTGTTGCTGAACTTGGGACCAAGAGAGAGAAGAAAGAGTGACAGGAACTTTAAAGAGGCCGTTCAAAGAAGGAGGGGGGGAAAGGGTGAGAGATGTTGGATCAAAAAGGGTGAGAGATGTTGGATGAAAAAAGTAAAAAAAATAAATAGTTGGATCAAAAAGGGTGAGAGATGTTAGATCAAAAAGTAAAAAAAAAAAAAAAATTCATTTTGGAGGGAATTCTAATTTCACCCTTATCTAAGTACTTGAGAACATCAAGGTTTTGTTTGACCTCCCCTATATTAATGAAAAAATAATATGCATCACTCAGATATGTTTGACCTCCCCTATATTAATGAAAAATAATATGCATCATTCAGATACATCAGCAAAGGTAGAAGCATTGTATTTTGCATGCAAGAAATTACATTTGAGTTTTGTCTTACTAAGTCCAACTGTCAACTTAAAATTACTACTGTGATACAAATTAGGTAGAAAAAAATCTGGATAAGAAGTTTCTTGTACTTTCAGTCACCCTTAGTTTTAGCACTTGGTCTACTGTATTTAACAGCACATTATAGCAGCAGGGTCTGAAGGCTTCTTAGCATTTCCAGTTCTTACAGTATATTGTATTACTCTACTTGAAAAAACTCTCCTTAATATGCTTAAATTTGGGAGCAGTTTTCAAAACAATGCATTCAAAACAGCATGAGGATGATCTAAGTGAATGATGTTGATGAAGAGCTACAAAAGACTGCACTATTTCAGTAAGGTCAAGTGCAAGGTCCTACACATGGGCTGGGGCAACCCCCAGTATCTGTACAGACTAGGATATAAATTAATTGAAAGAAACCCTGTGGATAAGGGCTTGGAGGGCACTGGTGGATGAAAAATGGGACATGATCCAGCAATATGTGCTCAGAGCCCAGAAAATCATCTGTATCCTAGGCTGCATAAAAGGAAGAGAGGCCAACAAAGCATGAGGCAATTCTCCTCTTATTAGACCTGTCTGAAGTTCTGCATCCACTTCTGGGGCCTCCAGTTACAAGAAAGACATGGACCTGTCAGAGCAGACCCAGAGGAAGGCCACAAAAATGAGCAGAGGATTGGAGCACCTCTCTTAAGAGGCCTTATTGCAGCCTTCCAGTACCTAAAGGAGGCCTGTGAGAAAGCCGGAGAGGGTTTTTTTTACAAGGGCATGTAGTGACAGGACCAGGAGGAATGGATTTAAACTGAGAGAGGAATTTTTTTTGCAATGAGGGTGGTGAGAGAGCGGGAAAAGTTGCCCAGAGAAGTTGTGGTTGCTCCATCACTGGAAGTGATCTAGTGAACGTTGTTCCGGACCACGACAGAAGGTTTGGACAAGATGATGTTTAAGGGTCCCTTCCAACACAAACCGTTCTATGAGTCTATTTGTTTTCTGAAAAATACCTATGAAAATGTTAAGAACAGAATTAATTATGATCATCACATACTACGTGTATTTGTTTTCTGAAAAATACCTATGAAAATATTAAGAACAGAATTAATTATGATTATCGCATACTACGTGTACCTATGGACAATCTGTTAATTTGACTCCCAAGTTTGCAACAAAATTGTAAAGCTGAATAGCTGGTATAATTTCTACTGAAGCCAAATAACACCAAAAAAGTCATCCTAAAGATAATGTTTATTTTTAGAGATTAACGAACATTGGAATTTTTATTCATTTAGTTTCTTAGTTATTTTTTTCACTCGTATTGATTCCTTCAGTCACTTTCTATAAATAATTAACGAACATTGGAATTTTTATTCATCTAGTTTTCTTAGCTAGTTTTTTTCACTTGTATTGATTCCTTCAGTCACTTCCTATAAATCTTTAGTTACTCAAATATTTTTAATCCACATTTTACAAAATTACAAAGTTCTGCAAAAATTTGCTGAATAAGGATAGCCTGGTTTGCAATTTCCACAGATATATTTCATTCTTTAACAAAAACATCACATAGGTTTTCAGGAAAAAAAAGAATTTTATTTTATTTTTCCTCTCAGAAAGGCAAGGAATTAAAAGAAAAACACATGCTGGGAAGTAAAATAGAAAATAACTGGGAAATAAAGGCTGTTTCTAAGGACAAACTTCCTGAATGAAAGCAGCAAACAAACCCATGAAAAGAAGTTAGTTTTCTTCAGGACTGTGGAGGAATGGTCCTAATACTTATCAAATGAAAATGATATCCAAGTTGCAGCCATAAGATCTGCAAATCCAGATTTCTCTCAATCTATATGTTTTTATTTAACTTCTAGAGCAAGTGGAGCAGGAATTTTTACCATGGCGAAATGTTTAGAGTTTCATCAATGAGTTGAAATTCAGTGCTTGTTTTACTGGGCACCAAAATACTACTTCTTGCTTCTTCATAATAAAAGCTCCTAAACAGATAGCAAATTTTTTTAATAATTAAATTTCCTGTTGATTGAAAAGTATTCCTGTTTATAGAATCCTTCTGGAAGTAACTCATCTCTGCCTGTTACAATATTTGTTGTTCAAGATAAGTGATGTAATCCATGATATAACTCGGCAGAGCTCAGGTCTTGATTGTAAAGGAGGCTTTAAACAAGAATACTTTGCAGATCTTACAAAACCATGGAAATATAGTGGCCCTTGCATAAACCTCTGGCAGGAGTTGAAAAGTCCAGTGATCCCAACACGCTCTGGTATAAAAAGCAGTCTGTGTAATGAGCAGAGTTGCCTCAGTTCAATAGGGAGTGAAATCAGTGCCTTGATATTTGGAGAAAGTCTCCAATGCCTGCAAATCCTCTATTGCCACATTTTTCATTTCCCTCCCTAGAAACACTCTTACAGCTGTTTCATTCACTCTGCAGAAAGCCTCTTCTCCAGATGGTGTGGGTAGCCTACCGGAGGCTGATGCCAAATCAGATTCTGTTGCAGGAGGTCCAGGGCTGTGGAGAGCATGAAAGAAAATTCATTCTCTGAAAATGTGGAATGTCCTCGTGAAGGACACAGAAAGTGAATATTATTTCAAGGAGATAGTTACTATTCTAGTCAGGAGCATAAAAACATCGGTGAAGGGTTACTGCAGCCAATTTTCTCTTTGGTCTTGTTTTTCAAAGTTTGCATAACTACTTACTCCCATTGGGTTAGATGAACTAGAGCTGAAGTAGATGAAAATTATCTTGTTTCTTAGCATCAGTTGGTCTATGGGGACAAAACCTTTTGGCTTCACTAGAGGTATTGAGGCCAATTCTGTGCTAACCTGTATCCTGTGCAATTGCAGTGATGCTAACGAGTGTAACACTGATGCAAGTAGGGATGTGCTTGGGAAGACAGCAACATCGATGCTCACTTATGCAATACTTGGGGAGGTTTTTCACTTGCCATAGTGCATACAGCTGGGAAGGCTATTCATTAACACTGTTTCTTTCAGAATCCCTCTGAACTCAGGATGTCTCTTCTTTTTGGAGTGGTGAAAAAACAAGTGCACTATTATTACAGTTGTTGACACTGTCTTTTATTGGCATGAATAGAGATTATTTGGACAGTAGCAGTAAATGATGTGCAGTAAATCAATCAGGCCAAACTGGCAGAGATTATTAACTAAAGAGACAACAGCGTTCTTCATCTGAAAATAAACGCGCACAATGTGGCAGATATTGTTGTTTGCACGGCATGAGCCTTTTCATGGTTGTGATCCCTGAATGTGAGTGGGGGAGCATTTATTTGTGGGATGCCTTTTACAGAACACACATTTCAAAACAAGTAATATTTGTCCTGGTAAAACAAATGACAGATTCTGTAACTATTTCTTCATGTACCACTGAAAGCTCTAATACAGAACTCCTAATCTTCTGTTATGAAACATATATCTAACGAACATCCTGGCTACAAGATTTCAGGCCATAATGGCCCTTAGTATAAAATGCAGAATCCTATCATTTGTGTATTAATCTAATGCTGGATTTTACTAATCTATGATACAGGGGGACCTTGCTACAGCACTAGGACTTTATTTCCAGACTTCTCATTTTATGAAAGTAAGGTATATGATTAAATGGAAAAGAACCTGCCAGCAACCAGATCCATCTGTCATTTAACAGAAAGGTTTTGCCTCTTTTTCTAACTACCTCTGCTTGACAACACATACTCGAAACTACATATCTGTTGAGAATATATTAATTGCATAGTCTTGTGGAATACTGAGGATGAAAATAATAATTTGTTCTGCAATTAAAATAGACATGGAGGAATAGTTAAATTTCACTGTTAATGAGGTCAAATATTCATGATGTACCATCAGTGCAGCAACCTCAGCCTCATCTTGTTCCTGCCACACACTGTGGTTACTGACTCTCCTGCTAGAAATGAAGAATAGTTATCTTCCTTGCTTAGTCATATCTCCAGACATAGCAAACCACACCACAATAAAGACTTTATTGACAATATACTTATCTTTTGTCAATTGTTATCTGACAAAATTTCTCATGTTGCTCAGTGATATAGTTACTCTGGCAAAAGATGCAGACAATAGAGCAGGTGTGAGGAACTGACACCTCAGCTGGGAGAATAAACCCGGCAGAACAGAGCTGCTTCTGATGTACAGACCTGATTTTTCTGCCAGCAGTTTTTTTTCTGCAGGACATAGCAAAGTGCCTCCAGAAGGTGACTCAAGGAAAAGCTTTGTTTAGTTATGTTTATCAGTCTTAGGTAAATATATATATATTATTCATGAATAAATGACTCAACTCTCATTATATCACACTAACCCTAAGATAAATAGTTGTTCAGGAGTCTTAATGTACTACCTCATCCAGTGACTGCTCTATAAAGCCTCTTTTAATTTTCCCCTGTAGCTTGATAGCAATTTGTTCTAAGCAATTTTCTTCAATCCATTTTCTGTTCTAGGAAACAAGTTTGTATAATGGTGCTCTTGTTCTTTGTGTCATTCAGACACTTGAAAATGTCAATCTGCTAATGTTCATTTTTTGTCATTAGATTCTTGTTTCTCTACCATTTCTAATCACCAAAAATACTTCTTTCATGCAGCTCACCACCTATTGAAGTGCTACCTCTTTATTCTTTGAAACAGAAGGAATGAGTGATTAGAAACATATATTAATTATCCTTGTACAGATGAGAGTGTAGAACCAAACATAGGCTTTAGAATAGTGGTTGAAATTATATTTAGAATTTTTATCACTCATCATTCTATTTTAAACTGCTAGTACTACAGTGAATAAAAATTTAAGTCAGTTAAGGTAAAATTTTAGATTCCTTTATTAAAATTATACTTCCTTCTCAATTTTTACACTGCATTTTTTAAAATTATGTTAAAGTCCTCAAAATTTGCATGGTGTAGAAGGCATCGAGTCATACTGTGATGTTGACCACCTCCTAGTAGACACTCACACAATACACATTGAGACAGATAAACAACAAAAATAAAATGTCCTCTTTTTTTTGAAACCAATATTCCAATAATAATTGTTTTCCTTTCATCTCAGTGAAGAATAGAAAGGACAGGAAAATATTTCAGATCCAAAACTATGGAAAAGTCCTGACCCAAGATTAAAAAATTTCTTAGTTACATAGTCATCAAGAATTAATCCTGGAAAAATAGTGTGCAAAATAACTGCTCAGTAGAATTCCCTTTTTCATTACCTTCCTCAGAAAAAAAACACAACAATAATTAATAGTATAATAATTAATAGCATAATCCCATTACTCAAAACTAGGTTTTGGAATAACTTGTAACTGATCTTTGTTTTCATTTAAGACGAGGTTGTCATAACAAAAATAGACATCCCACTCATGACAGTCCTGATGGAGAAAGTGAAAAATTAATAGATGTAATGAGTTTCTGTTTGAGGATAAACAATTTAATTTAATAAGCATCTGTGTTCATGGCTCTTCTCAGGCTGATGGTAGAAAATAGCCACTGCCAGAGGTACATTACCTACTTAGATAGTCCTTTAAATGATGTAATACAGCAAGATTTTTCTTTTTTGTATAGGGGTTTACAATACCTTAACATTCTTCTTCCCTTTTTTTCCTTTAGTTTTTCTTTTCACATTTTTTCATAGGAGTCAAGTATCTTCTATATGAGTTTCTATTATTTCACATTCTTTCATCTGTCAAGACTTAGTAAAATGTCAAAATTTATTTCTTTTTTTTTTCTGAGGTCCTTTCCTGGAAACTAAAATCCTAGAATTATGATGCTTTATCTGCACATAAATATAAGAGGAATTTATTTATGAAAGAAAATATAAGAACACATGCAGTATAACAGATGAAAGGGATAAAGTGTTGATTTTTCTTTAAATGGTGGCCAACATATATATAGAAAACATTGCAATGAAAAAATGCATTGGTGTAAATATTTAAAAGAAAAAAATCCCCTTTTTTTCCTCTGAAGTATCAACTATTCAGAATGAAAATATCCAAAAAACCTATTGTTCATAGTAAATTATGTCCCTTTATTTACCAGGTGCTCTTACCCCTGAAATGTAATGGCCCTGCAAGTTACCTGAATGAGTGTCATATTTAGTCTGATCTAATTGCCACCTCCTGTACTATAATATTCCTTTAAATTCTTTGGAATAATGTCACAATATTAACATGCACTAATCAAGTTTCCAAAATTAGAACTCTGTTAGAGAAGAGGTTAAAAGAATAAAACCATCACACTGCACATCTTTGTCACAGTATTTTTTAGTCTATGTCTCTGGAATTTACCAGATACAAATTTTCCCAAGTTCATATGAACTTACTTACCTATCAGAAAAAAACCCCACATCTATATCAAGAAATTTTCCCAAGTTCATATGAACTTACCTATCAGAAAAAACCCACATCTATATCAATCCATAGAATAAAATATTTCAGAATTTCTTCAGATATATTTCAGAAAAACACATCAAATTCTTGATGAACTGTTAGAGAATTTCTTCAGATATATTTCAGAAAAAAACATCAAATTCTTGATGAACTGTTAGGTGTTAGAAGTTTATCCCTTGTTATTAACATGTTCATCATCAGCTAAGGTTTTAGGGGCTCAAAATACTTGGGAGAACTTTGTAGTGCTGAAAAAGAACCCAACAAACAAACTTGTATCTGGAATTTCCAACAGGTGCTGACCAAACTAACAGGATAAAAGTCAAAGCTGGCACTTCAGGAAATGGAAATAGGATGAATTGCAGATGTTAATAATGCACAATGACCAAAAAGTTTCAGCATGTTAAAAGAGCAAAATAAGGAATAGCTAATCACAAACTATATTCCCCAGCCAATAAAGAATTCATCCTGAAGGGCTTCTCATTAGCTTCTTCCAACCCCACCATTGTGGGGATTTTTGTGATTTTTCTTTTCTTTGTAAATGAAAGCCATTATGGTTCATATCTTCTGTATAAGAAGAACTCTATCTCAATCCCCTCTTAGTATAATTTTACATTTCAAAATAAGATAATTATGATGAGAACAGACACTATTAATATTGTTTCTGGGTTGAAAAGTCTGACTAATTTACAAAGCAATTCATTCAGCTTCTTCTACAGTTTCATTTGGTGTTATTGCTTTCAGATTATTTCATTTTCACTGAAGACTGGTACATTTTCTGTTGGTTGGAATGTCTGCTTTCCCTTTCTGTGGTCTGATAGAAATTCTTAAACTGACATTTTAAAAAGAACCTTTAGCTTTTTAAACAACTATATTGCATTTTTATGTTGCCTTCTCTCCGAGGTTTCTAAGTGTGACTATCATCTAAAGTAAATTAGTTTACTTCTTATGCACTTCTTCAATGACCCAATCAAAATTTAATAAAGTGTGTTAATGCCCAGGTTTTTGAAGTGAGACCAAACAGTGAGTGGGCTCAGAAAGGGCACATTAGTTCAGAAAGAGAGCAGCTTCTTTCTTGATTGTCCCTTTCAACCTGAAAAAAAGTTCTTGTAGTCATTGTAGAAATGGTTCTTTCCTGAAATGTCTGATCTTAGTCATCTTTAAGGGTTTTCAAGAGTCACCCATGAATGAAACAATACTGAAAAGAATTTGAGTTCCATTTTTAATAATAGGTAACCTGATTACATTATGCATCTGAGAAACATTTAGTGGATAAAAGAATGAAAATTAGTGTGAACCTTAATGATGCAGAGAAAGTGCCATGTCAGCTGGAAATAAACACATTATTGTATGCTAAGAGTAGCTAATTGATTCTGCATCCTTATTTATCCAATAAATTATATATTCATCCCAGTATAATCCAAATTTACTATCCAAACCAGGAACACTGTTTTAAAATTTTCTGGTAACTGATTTCTGTGTTATATGCATTTTTTGTGTTGGAAGCTGTCAAGGTGTTTTGAGAGGTTGGGAAATGCAGTGAAATACCCTATGCTGTGGATCAAAACAGCACAGTCCTGCAGACTCTTGAAGGACAGAGCCATTTTATTCCCACACTGTGAGCTGGACCACTGGGAATGATAGACAAAAACCTCTGAGCAACTACTTTTATTTGTCAGCTCTTTTATTTGTATACTCAAAAGAGTCAAGGTATGGATCAAGATTCAGCTGCAGAAGCAGCTGTTCACCAAAACCAGAAACATACTGTTATTCCTCCTAGCCAGTTTTCCATGTAGGTGGAATATGGAATAATACTAAGAATGCACATGGCACAACCACAAGAGAGAGTGAACTTGATATGCCAGTTAAATAACTAATGTGTTATTTTTCACTATACATCAAGAAGCAGTGGAATGTTTGAGTCATGATAAGATAGTTTGATGAATGGCAACAAGGTGGTTTTTTCTCAGGCACTAGATGCTTTAGTTAGATTTAGTTTAAATAAGGGTGTTTTCATCTGAGAGCTTATTTCCTGAAAATTCAGACTTTGCATTTCAGTCCTTATGAGATGAGATCTGAAATACTTTTTTTTGTTTCCATGACAGAATTACATGAATTTAAGAGTGGCCATATCATAAATACCATAATAATCTTCTTAAAGAAGCTGAATCCCCCTGTGAAGTACCAAATTTGCTCAGATAATTGTCATGGCTACTTTATCTTACCCATATCAGAACATAGTACTAATGAAATAAAATTAAAAAAAGACACCTTTGTAGTACCCATGCCATTCCCATGTCTGCAGTCAGGCTGATTAAGAAAATGTAAGGCCCTATCTTCTTCTCCTTAATAACCTTTCTAAAAATAGGGGGAAAGTGCAGCAACTCTCAAAATAATAGATTGTTTAAATTGCTGAGATGTGGATATACCAAATGCCCAAACACAGGTGTGAAGTCTATAAGCTGTCAGAAATTTTCACCCTGGTGCAAAGCATAATGGCAGACAGAGATTTAAAAAAAACCCTTCTCTGGCTATTTGTCCTGTACCCAAACAATACCAGTCACCTCATAACCCTCTAGAAAAATCAAATACTTTGGAACCTGTTCTGTGGCTGTATTGGAGTTTCTTTATAGACTACAACTTCCGATATCAGTTATATATTTGCAGTGTTTGTTTATAGGGCATTTTATGAAGTCATAAGTCAGAACATGGATACTCTGGCAGGGTTGCCAAATTTTTCTCTGACAGCTAATGTGCTGCAGTGTGATCCATAACTCACTTCTGGAAGAGGCATAAAAAGAGAGAAAAAAATAAATCTCTGTAGCTTGGTAGAAAGTTTCCTAAGATGAGAGTTTTATGAGACTAGGCATTCAAATTGCACATATTCTAACTGCAATTTAAATTTCCAAGCCATTCATCACAGATGCTATTTAGAAAGTCCACAAGCCATCATTTAAAATGGCTATAAAGAGTAATTCTCTTATTTTTAATTAGGTTTGATGTAATTCTTTAATCTTTTCTCCAAAAATCTACTCCACCAGACAGAAGTAGTATTTCTTGGAAATGAGAAATCCCATACTTTAAAGCAGCAAGAGTTGGGATTTTATTGTCAAAACCAAATGCCTGCTAGTGGTGCAGTATGTGTTAGAGTGGGAATGACTTCATGGGTGGCATTAATCTGGTGCTTAATGGCATGAAAAAAAAGACCTAAGCCAGAAATACAAGGATGGCTAATTGATTTTCTCTGCTTTTAAGAGGCACCTTTCAAAGAAAATGACCTGTCTCTTGGAGAGAGAGATTTCCTAAAGGAAACTATAAATGGTCAACCCCACCCTTTTGCAATTAAATATATGAGGAGTGAGCTACAATGAATTAATGTTCAGGGTCCTTCAAAATGTGATCCTTGGATTTATAAAATGCAGAGGAAATCATTATTACAAATCCTACAGATGAAATATTCAGGCATCTCTGTTCAGCACGAGAGGAGGGTTGGATACAGACCAACAACACCGGGTTGATGTACCTTTGTGACTGCAACAAAGTGAGGCTCCATTTCACACCAAGGTCCAATTACAACTTGGGAACCATACTAAAAACTTGAGAGTTAAGAGAAGATAATACACACACTCTTGAGGATTACAATTAAGAAGAGGAATTTAATTAAACCAGCCGCTATCATATGCTGCACAGTGCTGTGGTAACAGCAGTTTCACAATTGTTCTCTAACTCATCAATGGTTTGCTGCTGATACAGTAAAGGGACTTCTAAGACTCAGTTGTGAGACAGTGTGGCCTTGGTTTACAGGTAAGGCATAGGATATAATCTTTCTCCACTACCCCCAATATACTTTCTTTTCATTTTAGTGATAAAAAACCTGAATCCCAGCATCAGTCAGGATCAAAGAGATGAGTCAGAGTACCCTGGTTGATCCCACATGGGTACAGGTATCAGCTAATCACAGAGGAAAAAAACACCCCAGAAAATCCCAAGCTTTTCAAACTTACCTGGACTATGGATCTGTGATCACAGAGCTGGAACCACAGAATCATAGAATAATTAGGGCTGGAAGGGACTTTACAGGTCATCTAGTTCCAACTCCCTTGTCATGGACAGGGATGTCTTCCACTAGACCAAGTTGATCAAAGCCCCAGTTCAACCTGGCCTTGAACACTTCCAGGGATGGGGCATCCACAACTTCTCTGGTCAACGTTCCAGTGCCTCAGCACCCTCATAGTGAAGAATTTCTTCCTAATATCTAATCAAAATGCAGCCTCTGTCAGTGTAAATCCATTCCCCCATCTGCCCATATAAAAAGTCCCCTTCCAGCTCTCTTCTAGGCCCCCTTTAGGTACTGGAAGGCTTTAATAAGGGCTCTCCAAAGCCCTTTTTTCCTCATTTTGAACGGCCCCAACTCTCAGTCTGTCTTTGTTTTAGGTACTGGAAGGCTTTAATAAGGGTTCTCCAAAGCCTTTTTTTCTCCATTTTGAACAGCCCCAACTCTCAGTCTGTCTTTGCTGGAGAGGTGCTCCAGTCCTCTGATCATGTTCATGACCCTCCTCTGGACTTGGTCTGGCAGTGTGTTGGCATATGAAAAGGCAGGAACTGTTATTTGGCATAGCATGGCCGAGGATAAGGCTTTGACTAGTGTACACATTCTTTTCATTCACCTGCAGGTGACAAGCTAATGAGTCAGTACTGCTGTGAGGACTCCCACCCAGACAAATTATTAAACCTTCCTGTATGTTTAACTTCTCTGAGCACGTTTCTCATCTCCAAAGCCATCAGGGGCCTTGCTGCAGTTAGAGGCAGAGGTTTCTGCACAGGTGTGACACTGAAAGGCATCACTAAAGACTGGGCACGGAGTTTTCATTAGCAAAAAACTGAAAGGCATCACTAAAGACTGGGCACACAGTTTTCATTAGCAAAAATTGTCTACATTTCTTACTGTGAAAGCCACATAGTACAGGGTGGCATGGTTCCCAAGTTGTAATTGGACCTTGGTGTGAAATGGAGTCTCACTTTGTTGAAGTTGCAACGACACATCAACCTGGTGTTGTTGCCCTGTATCTAGCCCTTCTCTTGTGCTGAACAGAGATGCTTGAAAATCTTATCTGTCGGATTTGTAATAATGATTTTCCCTGCATTTTATAAATCCAACTATCACATTTTGAAGAATCCTGAACTTTAATGCCGCTAAGGAAGACATTTTGAAGAATCCTGAACTTTAATGCCACTAGGGAAGATGGTAGTTAAAAAGCATGGCTTTCTGTGTATGTCAAGATGAGGATGTTACAGAATTGTTGTTGTCCACATAAATATTTGAGCAATCTATGCTTTCCTTATTAATGGTGAAGTCACATCACACTGAGTACACCTGCAGTTACCAACAACCAGTTACAGGTACAGCATATCAGAAACTCAGACTTAACACCAGTGATTTATGGGCTAATTCATACATGAATAGGTAGCCAAAGGAATCTCAGCTGTCATTGGAACACTTCACAAGAAAGGTGTGCTGAGCTGGTGCTGTTGAAGAGAGCTTTCACAACTGGCAGGGCAATGTAGAAATCTAGTTTTCATATATTTTTACTTACGAATAGTGTCAATCAGAGGAAACACACTCCAAGAAGAAGGACTCACATGGTTATGCCATCAGTGTATGGAAGATTCAGATCATGACCAGCAATGAAGCCAATGTGAAATTATCTGCCAGAATGAGTTATCAATAACCTGCAAATCAGTAAGCCATTAAAAACTTTCATTGCACTGCAAAGAAATGAACTAGATAAAGAGGTTATTGGATGGCTTCAGTTTAAAAATAAATAGGAAGAAAAATTTAACCCAAGAAATCTACTTAAATTCAGGTTATATAAGATATGCAAAGGCAATAAAAAATTTAAGTGAGGTCTTAAGAAGAACTAACTGGCTCAGAAGTGAATGTATTTAAAGCAGCCATATAGTCTTGAGGAAAAGAAATGCAGTGCCTTAAAGTTGTCCATATGAAGGCTCTGAAAAGCTTTTGGAAAAAGAGGTGCAATTCTTATCAAAATGTTATTAGGTTTTGTCACTAAAAGAAAAAAATGCAAAACACTTCAGTCTCTTACAAGATGATCTTAAAATCAAATCAATGTATTACTATGTCCATATTTTCTTATTGTTTGATTTCACATATTTAATTTTTAAATAATTTAGGCTTACTCTGGCTCTGTGTGTAGTGGGGCTTTTGAAGACTCAAGCAGCTACCACTCAGATTTCTAAAAATACAAATTCAAGATTTTGAGTGTCCCTTACAAGATGATCTTAAAATCAAATCAATGTATTACTATGTCCATATTTTCTTATTGTTTGATTTCACATATTTAATTTTTAAATGATTTAGGCTTACTCTGGCTCTGTGTGTAGTGGGGCTTTTGAAGACTCAAGCAGCTAGCACTCAGATTTCTAAAAATAGAAATTCAAGGTTTTGAGCGATAGGTAAACTTTCTGTCATTATATATATTATGCTCCCCTATTTTTTATTTTTTTTTTTTGTTATTCTCTGTCTTCATGCCTCATCTGTTACAAAGAAAATATTTGATCAGGATAACAGGAATTTAATTTTAGGCTTCACAGTTTTTTAGATAAAAAGGAGGAACTCAATACATTCATCTAATTCATATCACATAATACCCTCCCTTGAAGAACTGCTTTTATGTAGATTTCAGCCAACTTCACCATTGAAAACCTACTTTTAAATTCCCGTCAGGTGCTTTCTGCTTGAAGGGCTCCAGTGTGTGGGTGGCTGTTTTTTCTTGTGTGTGCCATGATGAGTCTCCTCCTCAGAGAGCTGGGGGAGGAGGGAAGGGGGAGCATTTTTCCGCTTTTCGTTTCACACCACATTTGTAAAATGAGAGGCAAAATGTCCTACCTCCTGAAAAAAACCTGTTCTGGAAAATTTTAATGTTCCAGAAAAAAACCTATCAATCTAGTTTATGTGCTGGTATTTAATACTATTCATCTCATCTGCTATTAATGTCTTGGTAATTTAGATCATTGTGCAAAATTTGTAATCTGGATCTGTTTATACACTTCCTTCTCCTGAGGGAGTTGAAAGAAATGTAGTTTCCTCTTATCTACCTGGATATCATGAGGCAATATTCTCCGACTTTGGCTTTAAATAAGATGGAAAAGATTTTAAAGAACCTGTTGACAAATAGGAAGTTTATAAAAGCAGATCACACTTGATTTCCTAAATAATGTATGTTGCCTTTCTATCAGCTTTATTTTATCTTCACAACAGATTAAATGTCCTGGTAACATGCTGTTTAAATTCCACTTGGCAGAAGTTTCTGTAATAATGTACCCTTTAAAGGGAGAAATTTTTCTCCATAAATGACTGCAATGGAAGATGTGCAACTGGAAATTCTTTAATAAATGTTTTCTTTTTCCCTTGTGAGTCAAGGGATGAGCTAGCCCCAGCTCAAGCTCATGAGCAGTTTGCACACACAGGCTCTGAGCTGGGAGTCACATTGGGGTGTCCCACGAGCAACAAGGGTGCAATCATCCTCCCCTGCAGTTTCAGGAGCAGCCCTGTGCTCCCTTTGCCCTGAATAAGATTTCCAGGTGGCTCACTCTGCCTCTGCTCTGCACCAGGTCGTTGTGCTATATTTGATTAGTCATTAGTCAGAGAGCCTAACACTTTTAATTTGTTTCACACATAGCACTTGCTGAAAGAATTAGGCTTGTTGCATGATATAAATGATAATACCCTTCACTTAGAATGACATTTTCTTCTGGCTTTCACAGTAGTAGAAAAAGTACT
>NW_008690932.1:27420-51476 GCF_000695815.1 Acanthisitta chloris | reverse complement strand
CTTAAGTTGCAAGCTAACAAGTTAATGGTGTAGAAGGAAAACAAGTCTCAAAAATGTCAAAGGCAAACCAGCAAAAATCACATATTTTCTCAGTTTTTCTGGTTCACAGACTGAAGCTGTGTTAACCATCCTGTGCTAACTGTGCTGCCACCTTTACCTCTGCTGACTCTGAGCAGTGGGTCCCTGCTCATGGAATGAGGTGCTGTTGAGGATTGCCTGGGTGTGAAGAGCTGTTAGCACAGCAGAGGGTAAACGCACAATTCCCTTCTGCTCGTAATGACTCAGAAGTGGATTTGGGGTCATCATTTAAAAAAAATAGACACTTTGAGTATCACCATAGGTAACTGTCTGCTGTTATCGAGGAAAAGTAGTTTATGTGGGTCAGCTTATCTGTGTCTTCTTCCCACTGCATTTCACCCCACTGACTTTTGTCTGACTGGCTCTTTCTCTAGCAGCCTCCAGGCTAGAGGGCTGGGTGCTGCCTGCAGCACTTTCTTTAACCCTCTTTCCCACAGTCCAAGCTCCTTCCTGGTTTTATCAAGCAGCATGTTCTCTGAGCCAGGCCTTATTTATATTTTACTATGCAATTTGCTATTTTTGTGTGGCATTCATTTGTTTGTGACATGCTTTTGAATGCCTAGGCTGCTCATGAAAATCATGAGAAACTGCCTTTTGTCATTGCCTCTGTTCCCTAATCAGCACTGAAAAGATGCTGAAAATCTCATGGGTTAGCTACAAGAAGCTGGGGTAGAAATGTGTGTGCTTTCTTATAGTTGGCTGGAAAGTTGAAGACATTCTATTCCTAATTAAGGACCATAAACTCTGCTACCTCAATTACAGCAAGATGAAACTATACTGACATGAGCACCTTCATACTGGTATAGTTATATCCACCTGAGGGAATGCATTAATATCATTAGACAGAGAAGAAAGAAAGAAAATCACATCCTCTGACAAAATGTGCCAGTGCATAGTCCTTCTGTGAATGCAGCCTCAGGCTCTTTCTGCTGCCTTCAGCTCTCCTTGTGCCTCTGCCTGATGCAAACTGCAGCCTGTCAGAGCAAGGATGAGGCCCACTTAGGTGTCACCTGCAAAGCATGAGTGCTGGTGGATGCACATACATGCCCAGGTGGGCTGGGGAGAGTGATCTCCAGGTTAAGCCAAGAGGAAAATAAGGAGACTTGGTCTTTTTGGGTGGCTTTGAGCTTTGCTGCTCCCTGTTGCTAGGGAAGGGGGCTGATAAGGTACAAAGCAGAGAGCAACAATGAGAGATATTAGCAAGCCCATCTTGAAGTAAGTCTGAGGGACTCACTGGAGCAAATAAAATTTTTGATTCTTTTTCCTGCTCTATGGAGGTTGCAGTCAGGGACGTTGCAAGGACTCAGCTTCAGCCAAGCAGTGCTGCCCTCCTTCAGTGGGAGTCACCAGGGCTGCCAGGGGAGCACTCCCCTTTCACTGCAGGACAGAACTTGCCTGGCACAGGCACAGCCAAACTCAGGTGGCATCTGTACCTGGTGCCAGCCCAAGGCTAGGCAGGGAAATGCTATTCCTCACGCAGAGGCCATGGCCATGGAGAAAGGATGGCTGAGAGGAGAATTTTCCATGGAGTTAATGCCATGGAGGTGTGCTTGGGGGAAAACAGGTGCTTCCTCATGCAGGTGCTGTGAGGGGGCAGGAACACCTCCTTAGGGTGCTGGGGTACACCAACAGCTTCAATGTGTTCCTGCTCTACAGTTTAACACAAAAGCAAGTGTCAGTCCACTGGTTTTGTGTCTTTCCAGACACAGAGGAGAGCAGCATGGGATAGACTTAGCTGACTACCAAGCAGAGTTCATCTCCTCTCTGTGTCATGGCTGGGCTGCCTGCAGCAGCTTGAGAGATGCACAAGGGACACCCTCTTGGCAGGGGAAGCTCCCACACAACTGCTGCACTCTTCAGCAGGCAGCAGATGTGAGACAAGGACAAGAAGAGCCACCTCCCTTTTTAATAGCTTAGGGAGTCCTTGATCAAATCCAGATATGTTCAGCAGATCAAAGGATTGAATCCATGGGATACTCAAGATCCTTAACCTGATTTTAACTGATGTCTGCCTCTGTTTGTGGCTCTGACACTCTGGAAAGGATAATTCATTTATTCCTTCCAGCTAGAATTGTGTCTAACAATCTCCTGCCAAGGATTTTAACACCTGCCTTCCTTTTCTCTCCCACTGAATCACATTGCAAAGTTCTTGCTGTAATAGTATGGTGATGTCCCTCAGTATGTTTTGAGATGTGTCTGAAAAGTGGGCAATGGGGTAAATTGTATTTCATAAATGTTTTCTTTAGCCACTTTCAGTAGATGATACAACCTTTCTCTTACAAGAAATTTATTCTCCCCTCTTCCTCTCTCATTTTCTGAATAGCCTGTTCAGTGAAAGTGCATGTACAGCAGAAACAGGCTGCAAGGACACTGACAGACCAATTTAGCTTATGGTGTTTAGTTCAGAGAAGTATTGTAATGAAGATGATGGGCCATCCACAGTGATTCCTCCTCATCTAATTCTGTTGTATAAACATGATCACACATAAACACTCACAGAAAATTTTTTTGCAGATGAGTAGCACCTGCCCTACAGCTCCTCTAGAATCTGCCTCCTCAGGCTGGGCACTCCCCTCCCTGGGCCTGTCAAGCAGCTAGGTTGCTCTCATGCATGCTCACCCAGAGCATAATAGCAAAGTAGGGATTACTAGTGTTCTGGGATTAATGAGGAGAAGACTAGTTAGATACCTTCTAACCACTGACCTTTATAAAAAAACCCCAGCATATTGCAAAGGGTGTTCTAGCCAAGTCTGTTTCTGTAGAATAATTAATTGTGTCTCACTGTGAAGAAATCAAAATGGCCATTACTCATGCAGTGTGACTATCAAGGAAACAGGAGGACAGTGACAGCAGAATCTGGCACACGGAGAAATACATGGAAGTGAGCTCTTTGGGGTTTCTCAAACTGAATTTTGGGAAGTTTAATCTACCTTCTTTGTTATTGCTGTTCAGGAGGATCTAAGCTGGTATTCATGATAAGGCAAAGGTTCACACTGAGACATAATATAAAGCAATAAATGTGTTACTCACCAGGGCTATTCAAACCCTTTTGAATGTGGAAGCCTCTTTAAATACATATTCCCTATTGTGATGAAGTCATCTAGAGCAGTAAATTACTCACTTAACTAGCAGGATAGAGCGAGACCTGGATTTTCACTGTCTGTAGCTGTTCACCTGTTTGAAGGGGGATGGGGAGCAGGAGAATCATCAGTCCCTAGATTTTACAAAGCTCGCATCAAATAAAATCCCTTGTCCTTGGGATTTTCCCAGCCTGACAAGGAGGCAGACATAGCATAGTCCAGTCTTCAGATCCACTTTCTTGCCTTGAATTCAAGCACAGTGTATGCCAACCAGGTTTATTTTATGTATTTTGTGTGTCTATTTATCTATCTATCCATCTATCTCCTCCTGAATTCCTCTTCCCCTGCAGTTCAACAAGCAGAGAGCAGGGGATAAATAGCTGTTCCTGGTCTGAAATGAGTTGCTAAATTCAGATACCATGTTTCAGATTAAGAATCAAATATGATTTTATTTCCCCCTGGAAGTTACAGAATATTTACCCTGATATGCAACATGTTTCAAGGTTCAAATTACATGCAGACCACCGGGACTGGTAATAGAAGTATTCTTGTTGAGGGTTCAAATTAACTGTATATTTGTTATTTCAGATCTGAGCTATTTGATGACCATGATGATCCTTAACTAAACCATTGTTCTGGATATCTGCCATTTCATGACTGTTTCCCCTTTCTACAGTAACAGATCTTTGAAACAAATCTTGTCAAGCAGCCATTTAGATTAAAAGCAACTTAAGACTAAATGTTTGTGCATGCCCAGAACATACTACGTTCATGTTATTGCAGATGCAATAAATAAGCCTGTCTGCCTGTTAGTGTGTATAAATATAAGTGTATAAAACATGTATTTAAGCACATCTTGAGATGCAAAATTGTAAAAATACTGTAAGAACAGTGAAGGAGGAAAATAAGTTTTTACACAGGAATCACAGGATTTCAGGCTCTCTCCGTGTGCATGTGTTGATTGTGCGATATTTAAGGCTAACAGAGTAGTTACAAATCTCCAGTATATTTAGCTCTTTACAAATTTATTTACAAATAATGAGAGTTATGGCTATAAATCAGTGCTCTTTAAATGCTGTCTTATTTCTTCTAGGTCTCAAACATTCTTTCCCTGAATGATCTCAGAACACATTAAAAAAGCTGGTGTATTCTAACTACCTACGATCAACCACTGGAAGATATTTCAATTTTGGTGGAGTGTCTTGAGCCAAAAAGAGTCAGAGGACAGGATCAAATAAATTTATATTAGTTAGAGTATAGACTAAGTTTTATTTAAAAGCTCTCCTACACAGCAATAGAGTGAACATTTCATTATCTGGAACCTCATGCTGAATCCAGGCAGATTTCCCGAAACATTATCTTAATGCTCAAACAAATGTAATTACTCCTAAATCAATACTTTGTATTCAAGTCTAATTACAGTACATGAATTAGAATACTACTAAAGAGATGAGTAGTTGGCTGCTTAGTAGACTTTAGCTGGCTGATATTTAAACTGACAAACTGTTGCAGCTTTGGCTGCCCCAATGTGAGTACACAGGGTTAGAATCAACTTTTGCTGCCTTTGATAATTGCCACATGCATAGTATGTCTACAAAGAGCTAGCAGTCTTACTATCCCAAAATAATCTCAAGAAAAGCATGACTTTTCTGTTTCAGCTGGGATTCACACTTCTGAAAGGTACATTTTTCTCCATATTATTGCAGAGGAGGATTTAGAACAGAATTTTTATTAAGGGCTGAGATGATGTCAGTTGCAAACAAATGAACTAAGGTGTTTTAAGGACCTTTTCCTTTGACACGCTCCCTATTCAGAGCTATTTATTCCTAGGAGCACTCATTGTAATGTCCCAATTCTGGGATCCCAAATCTGAACTATTAGAGAGGGAAAATGCAAATTGGGGAGGCCAGGTAGATTGACCTAACTTTCCAGTAGTTTGTCATCATAAGAACTACAAGAGCTGTGCTGCACAGAAAACTGTATTGTCTTAAGAATCACACCCAAATTATCCTCTCTTACAGTTTCAGACATTACACTCAGCTAACATGTCACCTTCCTATTCCAAGTCCTACAGAGTGGGTAAAAAAGTGTTTGTTTTCTCGCATAGGAACCAAACTTACCATGGTAGAAATTCCAAAGCTTCTGTACCATTTCCCATTGCTTATCAGCAATCTCCTCAATATGTGCAGCCCCTGCAGGATCCTTCTCCTGTTATATAGACTTTACTATGATGGTGTGTAATGAGCATTCATACAAAGTAATTACAGCTTCAATTTGTGCACACATTGGTCTTCTTTTCCACAGAACCCAAATGTGTGAGGCCCACTAAAGGTGCTGCCTTGATATCACAGATAGAGCATATGGAAGTACCATACTGAGGCAACCTCACTGCCTTCAGCAGACACTTAGTGAAATGATTTTGAAAGAGAAATGGAGGAGGCTGAGGTTTCCTTGCTTTTTCACCACGTCCATATAAAAATACAGAGAATTATAAGGCAACCCACACATATTAATTTTGTTCATTGCAGTTTCATCTGAACATGAACTCCTGAAGACGACCTAAGAAATAAAGTTGTTTTTCTTAATATTGAATACAAATGGAGAAATTGCATTATCTGGGTCAAACTCTAACAGTTTTGCAAACAATGATGACAAGCTAATGTATATAAGATACAATATATATTAGAAGTGCAAGACTGACCTTGAAAATGACCTAATTCTGCTCAATGAAAGAGTACTTAATTACCTCTTAAAACTCTTCACTTAAGGTGTCTTTGTCTTCCATGTAATGATCTATTTGTTCCATACAAAAGAAATATATCTCACAGCAACAGACTTTTCAATCTAGCCAATTTAGGCTTTCCAATAGACACCTGAGTGCTCGAGTAAGGATTGATTGCATTTTTAAAGATTGTGTTTTTGAAGTGAAGTGAACAAGCTGTCACAACAGGTTAAAAACAACTGTGCTAAGTTTCTGCAATAATTCTGCTCTTTTGGTCAGGACTGGATATTTCTGTAAGCAGCATGCTGAGTTGGCTCAATATAGAAATCTCCAAAGATGGTTTCCTGGTAGGCAGGAAGTCAAGAGTAAGTGGATCAAAGTTCCTTTTTACTTGAGATCTATGACCCTTATGGATATACCTTTTTAGTATAAGTATAGAGGACAGTTTACTTTCTGCCTTCAGACTCCAAAATCAGTACCAAATTTAACTTCTCTTTAAAAATGTGTCTCCTGAGCTACTCCAGGAAGAGTGAATGGAACACATTGTTTATCTCAACAAGCACTGTATTTCCTTATGTTTTGGTGGTGGTGGTGTTTTGCTTGGGTTGGATTGTTTTGATTTCTGACTCCAGGAATGCTAAGCTCATTCGTGTTTGGTTGGCTGAGTAAATGCTCTGACATTACAACTTTTTGTCCTGTCTCTCACTCTTGGCTGATGCATAGTCCACTATGGAAGCTACTTAAAAATATGCATTAATTTGCTAAGTCTCAGCAATCAGAATAATTCACAGGTCTATTTCTACACTGTTCTGACTTGATTATGAATCACAGACAAAAGGAAACACATGCACTGGGCATACTTTTTGCCTATGTATTTGATATTATTTGATGCCTCTCATTAAACATGCCCTCAGGACAGAGAAGATTATTAAATCTAAAATAAAAAACCTAGTGCAATCCTCTTGTAGAGTACTATGGATTTTCAGGTCTTTGTTTTTCACTTCATGCATTAGATGCACTACTTTACAATTTTTTCTTGCATATGTTTTTAGAAAAAAAACTCATATTCTGAATTCTATTGGTTTGTTTAAAATCTAGAACAGCCTGTGCCATAAAGCAAAACAAAGCTCCTCAGAGTTGTTACGTAAAAAACATCATTGTTAAAATCTATTCAGTGCACATACAGAGTAGCCTGAAGCATCGTTTCTTCAAAGAAACACTGATTCTGCTCATTCTGCAGTGAATACCAGAACAGATTGGCAGCAAGAGCCTCTGGGTCCACCCTGCAGAGCTTTCAAAATCATGTATTTCTTGGCAATAGTATAATGAGACATCTAAGCTTGTCTTTGCCAGCTTAATATTTTTGGCAGGAACAACCACATTTAGCATAAAATACCAGTAATCAAGGTCGAGCAGCTTGGGTTTTTACACATTTTCCCTCTTCCTATTAAAAAAATAAATCAGAAACTAATGATCAGAGACCTTCAAAATTTCTACAGTGCCAGCTCATATGTCTTGGCAAAGGATATTCTATTTAAGAAAATTTCCTTCAGACTGCAAGTTTTATACTTCAGCATATCAAATGCATTCACTTTGGAGAGAATAAAAAAACCAGATTGTGACTCCCTATCAAGGTTATCCTCACAGGCATCAGTACTAAGGCAGAGGTTACTCATACCTCATTTGTAACCCATCCTGTAAACTCAAGGCAATTTTCAAGAATTTATCAATGAAATCTCTCAGCTAGATCTGTGAAAGGTGCCTACATGTAAGATTTAAAACTTCACCACATTTCAGGACTCAGCTACCACCCATTCCTAGGAGCTGCTCAGGTTTTCTAAGAATCTTCCACTGGGAATTTCAACATCTGGCTTGGGACATAGCACAAAGCATGTAAATCTGAATTAACCTGAACTTCAAAATGTCCATCTTGAATCTCAGTCTGTAATCATTTACATCTTCTCAGTGTGAGTCCAGGTGTCCTCAGGGTACCATCACCAAGTCCTGCCACTTAAGAAACATGGGCAATGGCAGTGTAGTTTTTGCCCCCTTAGGTAGATAGTGGGACACCTGACTTGTGTTTCTCTCTGCTCTGGGGAACCCTTTGTTAGATTATGCTTTATGCGTGACTGGCACTTTGGGGCACACTTATCCCATCTTGGCAGCTTGTGCTAGAAATCAAGGCCCTAACCACACTTAAAGCCTTGAAGGCCACCACCTTCCAGAGCAGCTGAAGCACATACACCAAGCAAAGTTTGGTCACGTTGCATCTGTACTGTCAGGAATGAACTGTGAATCCAAGCTACCTTTTGAACAATGCCTAGGTTTTCTCTCAGAGGGAGTTCTTTGGCTTGTGGACAGAAATCAGAAAGAAACATATGTGTATGTGTTTGGGCATTGAGAGGATCAGAGCCCCAGAGCAAAACAGAGACCAATCCAAATTGCCAGGATATGTGCCCCTAATGTGGCTGCTGCAGTTCTCATGGAGTCACTAACCCTCTGATGGGACAAGCTGAAGTCTGACTATACAAGATGACTATATGAGATGAGAAGACTCAGATTCTGGTTCTTCTTTTGCTGACTACATGAGAGTTTACTGTCCTGCCCTGCCCTTAGAGCTACTCTAAAAGGAGTGGGTCTAGCTTTGCTTCAGCGTAAGTCACCAATTCTCCTGTGCTGATCTTACCCAGTGGCTGTTCAGCTGTTTCCTGCAAAACAGAGCTGGTTTTCCAGGAGACATTTAATTTCTGAAAAGACGCAGTAACACTAGTGCTGAAAGTTTCACCTGCAGGATGAAAAAGGGATTTTTCATAAACTGTTTTGGACTGCAGAAGGAATGAAATAAATGTTCTCTGTATTCAAAGCAAGTGCTTGGAGGTTTGGGGCGATTTGTTTGGTTTTAGTTTTTGTTATTATTTATTCGTTTGATTTGTTTAAATTAAATCATTTCCAATCACTGAGCTGGGGGATAAAAGGGCACCACGTGCATTTTTGTCTTTTTGTAAAATGACTGACACAGACACCTAAATCCAGGAGATCACACAGGACTATGAATCTGGATGAGAACAAAGAGTTGGACTGCAGCTGGAATGTGGAAAGGGACATCCTGGATTGCTGAATACCAGTCAGCAACTTGCATACATGAAAATGCATCTTCATGGTTTTGCTAGTAGAATGGGCTAAAGGCATGTATTTGAATGTTTAAACACTTGCTTGAGGTGATCATCTGTAAATGAGGAACAGCTGGTCCTCTGAGGGGTTGTTTCCTGTAAAAATGGCTATTCCACAGCCACACTGGCCAAGGTACTGTCTGTGCAGGGCACAGCCTTCAGACCTGACTGCCAAGAGGATCTGTTGCCCTGAAACTAGAAAGGTTCACAATCCACCCTAAATTTATGTCTTGCCAAAATTCTCAACTTGTTCTGGTGCCAGCATTGTTTTTTTATAAGTAAGCAGCTTTTCTCTGTCCTGGGAGGAAACTCTTCTCTAACTTGTATTTATTAACAGCAGTCATATACTACATCAACTTTCATTTTGTCACATGAAAGCAGCTTACTTTTTTTAAAGTTTTCTCTCATATGATACATTACAAGCCTCTCAGTTCAGAGCAGGAATTAATGAGCAACTGCTAACTGCATTTCATAGTAGAAGAATGAGGAGGCAACAAAGGAAATTAACAGCTAACTGTCTTATGGCAAGAAAAAAAAAAGGTGATTCTTTACACATTGTTGAGTTAAGCAGTGACAATTCCTGCCACAGGACATCATGTTTGCCAGAACTGAGATGAGTTCAAAATTATTAGATAAATTGCTGGAAGGGATATGAAATGTAAAAATATCTGTGACTGAGGGAGACCCTGATCCATAAACTGCTAGAAGCCAACCATCCTAGCAGAACCCACTGTATGTGCAATCATCAGTCTTTGTGGGACATTCACTATCAGACAATGCTGGGAGCAGAACATGGTTCTCCTTTGATCTGCAACTGTCCTAAAATTTTCTTCTAAGTGCCTTAAGTGCCTTTCCTTTCATGTTATTCAGACTTACTTCACATCCACAAGCACATCCATTTCTTTCACTGTTTCCTTTTTATCTTAACTTTGAATCATCAAGTTAATCTCACCAGGAATTTTCCACTCCTTGTGTCAGGGTCATTATTTGTCATAAACATAGAACTGATCCTAATACTGATCTTTGAAAAATACAGTTTTGGGCTTACTCTTACAGTGTAAAATTTCCTTAGGCAATGTCACCTCCATCCACATTCCTACTTACCTCACTCACCTTTGTTTTATGGAGGAAATATGCTGCAATTTATTCACCAGACATCCATGTCAAACCAGAACCAAAATATACATTGATTTTATGAATTGCATCTAAACTGCCTCTAATGAACAATTGCACATCTTTATGTTTGGTATTCATATGTTTATGTGTGAAAAAAAATTGGTCTTTATTAGTTTTTGGAAAATCTACTGTGAGTTGGTTTTTCTTCGATTATTCTTACTCTTTCTGACCTCTGTTAAATCTTCTTCAGATAACCAGTCCCATTACTTTAGGTGTTTCTGGTAATCTCTTCACTTATGTCAGATGTCTTTCTTAGAATGAGTAGTCCAGCAGCACGGACTGGAGCAAAGGTTTTTAATGAAAATATCTGCCAGGTTTAACTTCTTTGCCCAAAGAGATCTTGTGATCTCCTCCAAATTCAAGACAGCACTCCTGCAACTCTAATTAGTTCTCACAGGTGACCTCCACACTGCAAAAAAATCTTCCAAAATATTCCTGTGTACTCAAGCCAAAGAACATGCAATATGCTGTCTGTTGCAGCAAACTTTCCTAGACACCAAAATGTTGTGACAACTTAAAAGATGCTGAATGGGAATCATCACTGGAACATCCCTAAGCTGTCCCTGGGAACTGCCTGAGAGCATACTTGGTTGGCAGCAGCCAACAGTGCACCAGGGACTCCTGTAGCAGCTTTATGGGATAGATGATGATTCTGGTGCCTGGGAACATGCCAGGCACTATTGGTTATGTATGAGTTTGGAGCCAGTCTCATGTGTCACAGTTTGGAAGAGAGACCCTTAACTGTAAGGCTACTTTTGTTTATTCTTACACTAACTTTGCATTGCATCAGGTCATCAGAGTGACTACAAAGTCAGTCAGTACAAGCTAGTAGTCTCAGAGATTTCATTGCTCGACAATCATCACCACTGTGGTCCAGTGATCCTGGAAATGCCCCACGGGTTTAAGGTGTTTTAATGCTAATTTGGTGATTTTCTCTTGTTCATCAGGGTAGCACTTCTGCATCATAAAGATATTTTAACCTTTGTGCATTTAAAGCCTTTTTCTCCAGTCTCCTTCTGTCTCATTTCATAGTAGCTATGAAAAATAAACTCTGTAGCTGTCCCAGCAGACTGATATTCTGGGTATGCTGCCAGTCATTAGTGGCATAGATAGTCCTGTAACTAGGATATCTTAAACATCTTCATGTCAGTGGAACTTTCTGTATCAAAATCTTTTGATGAGACTTGGAAATTGCCAAGGAAATCTTAATTGACAAAGACATGTGGAGTAAAAATCTGATAAATGGATTATAAGAGATTTTCACCATTCAATTTAGATACTAGGCATACCAAACATTCAAAAAATAAGACAGTCATAGTAAAAAATATGCTGGATGCTCTCACCAACCTAATCTGCTTTTATAGGCCATGTCTGATGCCTGAAGTGGTGCTGCTTATTTTTTTTTATTTTCTCCCTTTGTTGTGGGGTTTTTGTTTTGTTTTGTTGTTGTGCCTAGCATAAGAAAATTACTCTTTTCTATTTTTCCTTCTGGAAAAATGTGAAATGGAGCAATGGATACACAGGTGGGTACAGGAAATGCTACAATTTCCAATAGTTTACCATCCTAACTCCTACATACTAGTGTTTTCACTTTGGGAAAAGTAATGGCCCAGCACCAGTCCTTGCACTGTTTCATACATGGATCATTCTGTCTTTAAAACTAGTGTCTAGAAGCAGGAAACCTCATGAACTCTATGCCAGGACATTTTTCGGCTTCAAAGAGGACTTGTGTCCATTGAGGTCTTTTATATAAAAAGTGACAGTCACCCAACCTTGCACTATTCCATACAGCTTACTTGTGCAGAAGCACATTTTCATCAAAACTATTGGCACTTTAGTAAAGAACAATAGGCCTTTTCTGCAGCTTTACAAACGGTAACCCACAGATGAAAATAATTCTTCATAATACAATGATCTATTATTTTATGAGAGATCAGGATAGAAGAGGTTTTGAGGTACTGTGATGCAGACTATAAACCAGTAAAATACACCAGTTTAGAAGTGTGTAAAACACCTTTTTTCTTATGTTAGCTTAACTCATTTTTCCCAAAGTGACATATAGGTTAAAGAAAGAAGTAAATAGCTTCTATCAAGAGGAATGGCAGTACACTGTCCATAATTTGTATCAACAACTCTTCTAAAGAACATAATGGTTCAACCAAGGTCTCAAGGCTGAATCAACTTGAAGGAACAACAGAAAGATTAACTCCATGTTTAGTGAATGCTACACAATTTATTCAATAAAGTCTCCAAATAAGCAAGGAAATTACAGGCCTGACTACAATTAAATGTATCTGAAATAAGACACTTTACATGGCTGATTGAACATGAGCACACAGACAAATGGAACTGGAAAGCTTTTTTAACATGGAAAGCTTAAATTTTGTGGTTCCTACTATCATTTATAACAATCACTAACATGTAAAACAACACAAAGGGCAATCCATCTCACAGACAACATAGAAGTTTCTAAGCTAAATCATGACAAGAAACTAATTTAAGAGTTAATTTTCATGCATCTAGGTATCACAGCTTGATTTCAGAAATCAAATGCTATCAAAATGTACTACCTCCTCAAGTTCAGAAACATACAAAAATTACTTATTTGGCAAAGACAGAATGATTCAGCAAGTTCTAGGCACTTGCAAAATAAGCATTTTATGTTTGTAGCTGCATGTGTCTCTGAAGGACGAGCTTCCAAAAAGAAATGAAGGAAATATTCCAAGAATTAGTAATGCTATGCTAAATAAAATCAGTAGCATAAGATGCTCACAGGAAAAGTCTTTCTTTTCCTCAGTTATCACCTTTAGAGTTAAAATTCGTTTATTTGGAGTAAGTATCACCAGATGGGAGTTGCAATATATGTGTATTTTTCTATATCTTACTCCATTTTTCATTAAGACAATTTAGAATCAAATATTAAAATCTTATTATTAAACACAAGACAGTGTACATGTTCACATCAACACAACCAGCCTGCCATGTCTCACATTTTATTTTTCCTATACATTTGTTCATTTATCATCTCTTATCCTCAGCGTCCTATCTTGCATGCTTAAATCTTCACTTTAGAGTATCATAAATATTAAATTATTTATAGAACACTGTATATGCCTCAAGGTTTTGTATGAATAAGATGTTGTACCTGAATGGCATCATTAATCAGTAGTTAATGGCCACTGAGGGAATGCTAGCAGGTTACAAAACAGGTTTCCAACACAAAGACATACACAGAAAGTCTGGAAGATTAAAATCTTATCAGACATAAACATCTCAGAGGAATTAAGATGAGAAAGAGCCAAGCATCTATAAGTAAAAATTACAGATCTGCAAAAGGTTTCGGAAATATACCTGTGGTGTCCCATGCATCACCTTTTTGTTCCTAAGAGGGAGCAAAACAGCATGCAAGATGTTTCAGACAGACAGAAAATAATGGATGAAAATTCACATTCAAATTAAGTAGTAACAGTATACTATTTCTAATGACCAGACAGGGAAAGGTCCCTAAAAGATTTGGTGACACTTCTTTGTGCCGAAAAGCAGTCTATTATAAAACTTGATTTTCTTTAGGCACTTTGATTATAGGTCTTATTAATTTTTCAGAATCTGACCTAAAACATGAGCTAAGCTCTGTAAGGTGATGCCTCTGATGAGGACATCTACGGTAGAAAATCTGTCCATACTCAAAATTGTGAAAGGTATGGCATGGTGATGGAATTCTGCAGGAGCAGGACACAGTGCATTAGCTCATGTGCATTTTGTCCTGATCAAAAAAAAACCCTGACACTGCTAGGTTGGAAGATGCAACTGAAAGGAAAAAAAAAATCATGACGGCTACTTTTAAAAGAAAAATTCTTCCGCATATTTCATCACATTCTCAATACCAATACTGACAACTTTAAATAGAATTCAGTGACTTAGAGCTGATTCTGCAAAAATACCTTTGTACACTCTCTTGACCATTCAAACAGGATCTTCTACTCAGCGGAACAGAACTGCAGGACACAAAAGCCACTTACTTTCCCCCCTCATTAAGGAATGCTCAGAAGCAAGTCAATTTTGTAAAAAGAATATTTTTTTTTCAAACATCTTTTCGCAGAGACTTCAGGAGTGTTTGTCAGATTCTGCACTACTCTTTTAAGAAATAATGTATTTACATTCTTTCACCCACTGTTCTCTGTGTCTGTAGCTTCACCACAAACAAAACTGTACAAAACAAGTGAACAATCACATCCACATGGAAATGAAGTCAGACAGAACACATGTATTATTACATTGGGTAGTTCTACCATCTATCTACAAGAACATGGAAACATTGTCCAAGGTATCCAGGTGGCTTCACTGATGCAAACCAATGTCATCAGTGCATGTAATAGAAGAGGGAAGTTATATAGAAAACTAATCTTCTTAAAAAAAAAAAAAAGCTGTAGTGAAATGAAAAGAAGCAAAAAAGATAATTTAAAAACCCCAACAAAACCAAACCACATTTCACCTAAATCCTCTTGCAACCATTCTTTGTGTCTTTCTTCTGCTATAGCATGAAGCCTTCTGTATTTTCAGCATGAAATAGCCAGTGTCTTAAAAAAATACTGACTTGACTGAGAATCCACATTTCCCCTCAGTAAGCACGTTTTACCAGTTTTAGTTAAAAGCCTTAAAAAACCCCAAACCCTGGTAGTACTGCCAACAAGAAAAGGAAAGAAAAATAATTACTCTAGTTAGCTGTTGAAATATTGACTTTAAAACACAAAACAAGCCAGCTGAAAAGAATCAGACTCCTCATTTAGAAAGAACACAGTTTGTCCTCGGATTTGATGTTTATCCCCAGAAACTGAATTGATGTGGGCAGCCAGAATGAGACCTAGATTTAGGTAAGCAGTAAGGCTGCCCATAAAAATTTCACAAAATAGCCTGAATACCTGGAAGCTGAATAGGTGTAAGTTTTAAATGCCAAAGGCTATAGCCAGTGTCTACACTCATTATGACATTGAGCTACACCAAAAAAATCTACCGAACCTCTTCTAACTTTCTAACTTAAATGAGAACTAAATTTCTAGTTTATGTACTAAGTAGTGTAGATTCAAGCCATGGCTTCAAAACCCCATCCTGTAGTCACATGGAAGCTTGGTTTGCATTCTGTTACCAGCTCTTTTGTTGCCTATTCCTTCTAGCAAGACCATGTGTTTTTTTTCCCCTACAGGTATTTATAAAAAAAAGAACAAAGAAGATAGCACAGATCAGGTGATATTGTCACATTGAGCAGTTTTGTTTCATGCTTCAATTATTTGTACTGCTCCTAATTTAGGTTTGTTTAAGTGATCACAGAATACACTTTAAAAAAGAAAAAAACCCTTAATTGTACTACTGGCTTATATATTAATATACAGGTCTGACACCACAGAAAAAACACTTGGCAAACCCTTAACACTATGATTTAAATAGCAATTACAACATGCATAAGAAAGGCTGTCCACATAATATAATCTTAGCTAGCATTATAGGAAAAAATAACACCTACACTCTCATGATTCTGTCTACTGGGAAGCTCACACATTTTATTACAATACATGGTGTTGTAATTCATAAAGTAGTGACTTTTTTCCCCATGAGAAAAATCTCCATGAAATTGTTCAGCCAACTAAGATGGCTGTGCTTATTTTTCTTGAGTGAGGGTAAATGCAAAGTTTCCTTCATGCTAAGAAAACACATGATCATTTTATATTAGAGCAATTTCTCTAAAGTTACATCCTGGACTTGCTGACCATGAATGGCTGTAGTTCAGGGAAGGAAAAAAGGTTTCCAGTAAGTGTGGCTAGGGGAGGGAGGGGCAGCCCCTCCCCCCCCTCCACTCCAGCACTACGTTGAGTGGAGAAATAGTTTTGCATTTTGACTATCTAAAATTCAGTTTTGCTAGCATGAGTGCCAAGTGTGGTGATCCCTGGGGACATCACTGCATGACTGCACACAGACAGCTGGGAGGTTCAGACTTGGTCCTTACACCCCAGCTCCCCTGGACTCCAGTGAGGCAGGATCTGACCAGAGTGTATCAACTACTTTCCTCAGAGCAGCCTTTGTCCCTGCTGTTTGAGAAAGATTCTTTAAGAGGTGTGAGTCACAGGATATACTTATCTGCTGAATTACTTTGAATGACTTGGCCAACATCTCACATCAGCAAGCAGAGTATGCAATGTTACATTCTTGCTCAATGTGCTAAAAATCTCTCCCAATGACAAAAGATCAAAAAGTGAATTACAAGCATAAACTAACAAAGATCTCCTATAGAAAGCAGCTTATAAGGTGGACTAAGCAGAACTGATGAACATTTCTAACTGTGGATCTAGAATGCTTACAAAATATTTACTTACATATTTTTCAGTCTGCTAGAATAAGCAAGAACATACATGAAAAACAGTGAAAGCTATTCCTGGGGTAAACAAGTACCTTAGGCAAGTATACACATCAGGATGAAGAAAACATGTCAAACAAAATCCTGCTCTCACTGAAGAGAATAGCTTTATAAAAAGTTTATCACACGCTTTCTTTATATATTTAGAAGGTGCAGAGTTAAAAAATGTGGTAATGCCACAGATAAAAACAATCAATAGAATTAGCCTGAAAATTGTCTGCCAAGCCTACACTGTGAGAGTTGTTTCCTATAGCTTATACTACTCATTTGTCTATGCCAGTAAAAAATCCCAATATAAAATGTAGACAGAATTCTGCCACAGCACCATAGCAGTATATTTTATTGCACAATGTTCAAAGTAGGTAGTGTAGTATCCAGCCCTGTCAATGCCCAGCATTTTGTTTTCAAGGCATTAAGTTTTCATAGAGGCTTTGGTTTAGAAAATCAAGTAATGGCTCGCAAAGAATAATGTTTTGCTTGTCCGTGTAATATTAGATCGAACTAAACTTGAGCCTCTCAGATCAACCATGTGGATTTTTGAATAGCAAAATTGTAATTTGAAAACTAAGCATATACATGCACATACACAAACCCATCATCCTTGCTGCTGAAGTGAGAGGCAATGTCAATTTGACTCTTTTGTGTAGGCGAAAGTAGAGTGGAAGAGCCCATTTGTCTCATGGAAGTTCTGTAGAAGTTAATCCCAGCAGTGAGAACAAAGATGATCATAGGAGTTATGCTCAATTTTGAAGTTATAGGATTCACTGCTGATTGAGTCCCATGGGGACTCACAGTCCTACGGAAACGAAAACTCCGTATTTATTCAAATGAGAGGTGCTAAGGCACTTGCTTATGAACCTTCCTGTTGCTACTGGCCCCAATATTAATTATTGCTGTGGTTATCATTGCTTTTGAGTATGGCCTTATCAAACTCAGCAGTAGTTTTACTATTGCATTGTGTATGGATATGTATACATACATATACACTGGAACATCTACAATCGTAATTTTCATTTATCACCATTTCTGCTTATTTATTCACACAAAGTAGCTGAAGCTGAATGAAGAATTCTACCTTCACGTAACTTGCATAAGCTGCCCAGCCACTTAGTTCCAAGTTTATGTAAATATTCTTCCAACAGCTCCATGAAATTATTAAAAACAACAGTAACAAATATAAAGGCAAACATCTAAGTAAAAGTCATGTATATATTACTACATCTTTAGTCATTGTGACAGTATAGAAAGTATGTACTCACTCAAGACGAGAAAAAAATACTTCAGAGGATACTCTGCTATTTAGGAATAGTCTGAAATGTGTTTGCCTTTCATAGTGAAACTCATAAGGAAAGCAATTACTGAAAAATACTGCTATTTGTAAAGCATACTATTACTTGAAAGAGCTATAGCTTGACCCCTCTAATTACGCCTTTCGCTAAACTCAGAGAATATGGGGTGAAGGGTAGGCAGCAACAATGTAACTTGAAAATTGGGTTAAAACCTGGTACATAAAAGTCTCCAAGTACATTTTTTAACAAGATGCTCTTGATGTTTCAGTAAAGTGTCAACATGCCAGAAGTACTCTGGGCTGTGTCTTTCCAAGAAGGGAGCAACCTGGTCTAGTGGAAGGTGTCAGTGCTCATGACAGCAGGGTTGGAACCAGCTGATCTTTAAGGTCCCTTCCAATCCACACCCTTCTATGGTTCTAAGATTACTAGCAGTAAATGGCTCTGGAAACAGATTTTATATTCCAGGTTTAAGAACTGTTTTCCAAAAACTGAAGCATAGCATTATCATTTCAAAACTGCACTAACAGTGGGTTTTTAGAAGAACATATAATAAAATCTATTTTCTATCCTTATAAAATAGGGATAAATCCTCTCTGTTGTCTTTTTTTTTGGCAAGACCTTTAAATTTTAGGATTGAGGTGGGACAGAAGAATGACATAGAACTGCCTCTCATACTCCTAGTTTAGCTTTTCCCACCTGCTTGCCTTCTGTGCATGGAAAGATGCAAAGGAGGCAGTGTGATCTTGCACAGCTCATGGGATCCATTGGAGCCTCTTTGTGGCATTTCCCTTACCTCCAGATGGGAATTAATTGAAGACACTTTCAAGGGGCTGTTTCAGGCACTAATTTTAGCAGCCCTTTCTTACTTTATAAGACACATCTTCAAAATCAGGTTTGGGATCTTTAAAGCAAATAAATAAAACCCTTTTTAATTAAAATATGTATACAAAATCGCAGTCTTCAGTTGGAAGCCTAGTAGGAGTGAATGCTTTATATAACACAGATAACTCAGTCTTGAAACATCAACATTTGTTGAAAATTATGACAAATTACATGTGAACTGCTTTTCTATGCCTACAGCATGTAATAATGGTCCTCTCCTGTTGAGTGGGAATTGCAAGTGTAATGCAAGGAAGGACTTTGGGCAAATGCTACAGTCATTCATGGGAAAACTTCAGGAAATCAAATGCTTTTCTTTTATGTATAAAGAATTTTCTTATCACTGAGGCAAGTAAAGCGCTGAGCTGTCTACAGAGGTAGCTAAATTTTCATTAGCAATAAGAAATGTACAAAGAAGACTGACAGAAGAGTAAGTGCAGTGGGTGATGCCATTTGGATGAAGGATTTAGCTTTTATGACCTTTCCCATCTTTTATCATCACTGCTGCTTTAATACATGGACATATGTAATGAGCTGTAATAAACATTTTTAATGACTGCCAAATCAATTATAGTATTATATTCAGTAATTATATTTATCAGCCTACCAAGCCAAAGAGTATGTATCAGAACTAACTGCATGTGATGCGGCAAGAGAAAACAAGGAAAGCACATCATATGCCCTAACAATAAGGACTAGGGGAAAACCTCATGACACACGAAACCTGCAGGGGAGTTAGAGCTATAATTCCCAGAATTTTTGTATTGTATTTTACTATGTTCCATTTTGTTGCCACTAGTTTGCAAAAACATACTTTAAAAATTTATTTCATTCAAAGAGTATTAATTCAATAAATGTTATGTTAAAGCACTAAATAACTCAAACAAATATCATCAAAGTGATATTCACTACTTTAAGGAAATCGATAAAGAAAAAGATGCATTAGAAATATTACAGTTATTTTAGGATACAAGTAGTTGACCCCTACTAAATGCAAGTAGGAATCAATTAAGAATCTTTGTGAGGAAGTTGTTACCATGTCAAGTTCCTGTATACCCAGATATTAGACGTAGATATGCTTGCCAAACTTCTTCTTTGGGGAGAGAGGAAGGACAGCATTCAAGGCAGAAAACAGAACCATTTTAGGGCAATTTCACCATTGATCTATTTGAAGCCGCCCTGAAGTTTAGAGTATTAGGAATATTACAAGCAAAAAAATTCAGAAAGATCAACAGTAGGCATAGATTGAATGAGATTTGTCACCTAGGTGCCCTTACTGAATACAATTCTCTGTTATGTCTCACACAGGTGTATAGTATTCTCTATTATCTACAGAAACTGTTGCTAGGGAGAATGTTCCAAGTTAAGCCCACAGCTAAGTCACTTGTTTAATTTTATTCTAAGTACCTGATAGAATATAAATTCCTAAGATAATTTAGACCTGATGGATCTCTCACAGCAAATTTGTGTCATTGTATGGCAGTTAAAATGAAAATATTTAATAAATAATAACCTTTGGTGCTGTGAAACAGGTTTGAGTAGCCTCTAGGAATATCATGCAGAGCAACTGCTGCTGATACCATTTTGCTGGTGACTATATAACTAACTGCATCAAATGATAACTGAAATAATCTATATGTATTTTAAAGTACCATTATTTGTGCAAGGTTTCATGTAAAGATATTGTCTACATCTATCAGCCAAAGAGGCTGACACCACTGAAACACACTCTGTTAAAAAGGCATAGTACATTCACATAAAAATGCTGAACCTTTCACATTGCAAGCCTCTTGAGACTCAATTTGTTTGCTATCACAGCAAACTCTCTGTTGTACTGCATCTTTAGTAGTGATGCAATTAATATATACCTAAAGTATTTGCCATTTCTGGGTTCTTTCTCTGCTTTGGAAACATCAACAATCAGTTGAAGTAAAGAAGCACTGGTTTAAACTGACATTTTTTAGGCAGTATTACTGAACAGATATTGGACCTACTACGTTTATCAACCTGTCACATCATCATTGTAACTGTGATCAGGACAATTACAGTCCAGAGATACGGTTATACTGTTGGCAAGAAAGTTACATCACTTCATTTAGCAGTAATGAAAACTACAGTAAATCTATCCTTGAGTGACAAGATGATTTGGGACAAGATTTGCACTCTTCATTGAAACTTCATTCAGGGAAAGAAGAAACTTCATAAACTCTTCAAGGAAATTTCCTGTCTGTGTGGACAAACAGGTTTGCTCTATGTAAAATCTTAGAAAAATACATTTATATTAAATAAGAAACCATATCTCAATAATACTAAGCAGACGTTAAAGGTCTTTTGCCTTTTTTAAGAAGATTTTTTATGTATGATTGAAGTTTATACAACACTCCAGAAAAGCCATCATGTGTTAGATTGAAAAATAAAATCAGAAGCATTTTCTGTCATATAAGTATACATGAAAAAACGAGAACGTTAATGTCTTAGAAAGTGTATGTCCAGCTTTGTACGTTACTCATTTAACAAAGCAGAAAATAAGATACTGTACTGTAAACAAAAAGCTACAGTAAAAGGACATATTGAAATTTACACAAGTTTGAATTCATAAACATTTTGGTTGCTCCATAACAGTTGTCATATAAAATGAATAAAAAACCCTTGGACAGCTTTCATCACTCTTGACTACTTTTCACTTAAATGCACACAGACATACTTTATATAGCAATATACTGATGTACTGTTAACATGGATATTAAACTATGATTACTGCTTTTTTAAACTGAGATGTGTATTTTCCAATCAATAGTATCTGAATTGAAATACTGATACATTATGTATTCCCATCATGTTGTTAAGTATAAAAACATGAAAATATAACTTTACATTATTTCAGTTATATACATCGGTTCAGGCTTGACAAAGATTTTTTTTTTTACGCTACAATTTTTAGAGGAATAAGCCCAGAGGTACAATAAATAGCTTTCCACTGTATACAGTAATGCATGTCTACTTGTAAAAAAGTTTACATTACCATATGAGTATTATTTTAGTTTGGTCATCCTAGCACTGAACATTAAAAATCCAAATGCATTCCCCAACATTCCCGGAGGAGTAATGCACAGAACACCTATGGATTACAGATGTGTCAAGAAATGGTTTACTTTAATTAGGGGCGAATATTGGTAAGTTTGACATTGAAAACACTGTATATACACCTCTTTTGCTGACCACACTGAGAGTATACACTGTGTTCACATGTTTGCAGAAACAGGCTCAGAGTTTGTACCACAAGAAGGGATTTCAAGTTTCTGATCAATGCTCTGCGCTCTCCAATGCTCAGTAAACATTATACTTCAGTCTAAGAAATGGATTCCAACTAAAACTGCAAGTCATATTTCAAATTTTATTTAAGTCCAAAATAAAAGAGAGATTTACCGATGCTGCATGAGGCAATGTATCCACAATGCAGAAATATGTAAGCTTTTCAACCAAACATATAGAATTTTATCTACAGGGAAAGCTAGAGAAACATGATGTTGCTTTGATTTGCATCAGCATTTAAACTAATGTTATTGCACCCCTCCTAGGATTCCTTTTCACTTTTTAAGTAGTTATTGTTTTTAAATACACATAATTAAAATGTATGGTAACTTCAGATAGCAAAGAATATTCATAGTGATTAAGATTCAGGAAAGTTTTCATCCGTACAGACTTGTATCTAATTCAAGTTATCAGTCTTAATGGAAAAAGACATTGCCAAGGTTTTGGGTTTTTGTTGTTTTTGGTTTTTTTTTTTCATAACAAAGAACTTCACTAGCTACTGCTTAGAATTACCTTTTGACAGTTTGAAAACTGCTTCCTTAAAGAAATGATTTGACAACTGCATTTATTTCATACTTAAAAAAATACTTAACACTGCTTTACTGCTTGCCATTTATCAATTTTCACTGATATTCTTCTCTCTCTGTACACTTATTTATGAACTTAACTGTACAAAAGTAGAGATAGATATCAACCAAATCTTTGGATCATTAAGTCCCTGCATGTCAGAATTAAGAGGAGCTCTAAATCGGCGCCTATCTGACTCCTCATGCACCAGTATCAAGTACCACTCCAACCCAGAACAACCTTGATCTTCAGAGTTCAACATGCATATCTGAGCAACACAGCTTGGGCTTGTCTGTAGAAAAACCTGTTGAACAGATTCGAGTGAGCTGGGGATGGCGACACTGCCAAAAATTGAAACATTGACCCAACCTTGACAGTGTCCTTTTAGATTTCAGACTATTTATAACCCAACTGTAACTAGTAAAATTAATGGAACACTTGCAAATAAAACCATAGAAAAAAGTTTATTTCAAATGTCAAGCATTGCCAAGTAAATTTTATATTAACACCAAATGTTAAAGAATAGGATATACAGCAAAGTTTTAATAACAATATTAACCAATATTAAATTACAAGATTTGAACCTTTTAATTATTATTTCTTCTCTTCTCAACATTACATATTTGGCTTTGAAAAATATGGAACTGATGCCTTAAGCCTTATTTTCATATTCCACTTCCCCGCAGTCTAGATTTCTTTTTCTTTTTTTCGTCATATCCAACCATTATGGAAGCAAATTTATTTAAAAGCCAGTTTTCGTTTGTGAAAATACCTAAAAATATTTTTTTCATTTTATATGGTTTTTTTCTTATAAAACATGTCACATCTTGATGCAATTGATGTCAAGTGTGCTTAAGTCAATATGAACCAAGGGACTAACAACAGTGGCTGCAGAAACTGGTGTGTTGCCTGTACAACGACTTCAGTTAGATTACAGTACTTCCATGTTAGCTGTGCATGTCAGTCAAGCTTCATCTTGAACTTGTGTAGAAAATGGTGTTGTGTTTTGAACTAAGCATTCATTACAATCCAAGATGAACTCCACAAATACAAGAATTCTTGGCTGAAAGAAAAGTCTTCAAGATACTGGATGCCTCTCACCACTTTGACAATAAACGCACAAGAAAACCATTGTGTAAGGCACTCAAAAGGTTCTTATCAATCACGAGAGATCAGTCACACTGACATTCATTCCCATGCCAGGACTCACGTAAGGTACTGCATGCACTGCTTTTGGAAATTCTGGAGTCATAACACGTCCATTTTCTCCAGTACTTCCTGTAATTGACAGCCTTGCCTTGCTCCTCATGGCATCATTCAAGGTCATCTTAAGAAAGAGAAAGAAAAATAAAATGATACATTACAGAAATTCAGTGT
>NW_008690932.1:0-24884 GCF_000695815.1 Acanthisitta chloris | reverse complement strand
GAGTGCTAATATGGGGAGTTCTATATTCTACAGCAATGTACTCACATCCACAACAAACAAATAACAGTGTCTTGAATGTGACTCCACTAAAAAAACAAACAACAAAATAGGAATACAAAGAGTTAACTACATAGTAAAGAGATGTGTGCAAAGAAATTCATAGTGCATTATCCTCTCCCCGAAACAAAGCCCTCTTTAAACAATGGCACATTTTGTTAGTTACTCCGGTTTACTGTTCAAATGCAGCCATTCGGTTTTAGTTTCATGAGCAGAGCGACGTTTTCTACAAGGTATGAGGAAATAGACTCACACTATAAGCTAGTAACGTGAAAAGCAAATCTAAAAAAAAGGAAAAGAAATAAGAAAACAATCCTTGAGATTGGAATGTTTAAATAATAATAATAAAATGAATGTTTACACGGTTAGAAAACCTGCAAGAAATTTAAGGAAGTATCCAAACACTTGTCAATATTTTCAGCATAGGCATGTTCATTCTGATATAGTGTTTGAAATGCAATGTTTGAGTTACCTCATATCCTTATACAAACCATAGACTTCAGTAAAGATACATCAGGGTAGGTGGGATACTATAACAACATTTAGCATATTGTTATACTATTCCACCCACCTTAATGAAGATCCTTTAGGTGTGGCGATGCCGTAGCCTTTGGAATCCAAATTCCCACCAACTTTCATGGTGTCACAGGGTTTCCTTTGTTCGATGTACTCATTCATAGTTGACTCCAGCAAGTAGGCATATTTTCCTTTGGACTTCCGTACTCGAGCTACCCCTTCTGCTGTAGTCCTCACAAACACAGATGGTTCTGCACTTTTCATATAGGTCCACATTTTATCAAATACTGCAATTTTAGATCTCTGTGGAGACAATATGAAGCCTAATTAACTAATCTTTATGTAGACAGCAAAAGCACACCTGAGAAAATATGATTATGTCATTTTTAGGCAAGTTTATCATCCAACGTTGAAAGAGAGCAGCACTTAGATTCTCTTTTTCTATTAATATTATGCTGTCATAGGGTATTTTTTTTGTATTTGTTACATCTGTTAAAGATTTGAAGCCAACAGTGCTACTTCCATTTTATAAGAGGTGTGCCAGAATAAAACATAAGATCTATACTGAAACTTCAGCAAAATATTTATCAGAAATTCCCACTCAAACAAGATTATCTTTTTTGCAGTTCGCTGCAGCTGTGCATTATGCAAACGAGACGTGAGCTGAAATGTGTCAGTGACACTAGAAAACTTCAGATTGCTCCACAGAGGAAACTAAGATTGCTGTGAAAGCCAAAGGGAACATTAATAGTGAGGCACCTGGTTCAAGGTTGTTCTTATTTGTAATACTCCACATGCCTCTCCAACTCAGCAGGTCAGAGATTTCCTTCAGAAAGGTTGTTACCTGAAGTATGTTTCTTTTGCTTTAACCAATTGGTAGTTATAACTATAATTGACAGTTTTAACTACCAACTGATTGTTATTTTTTAACTTGGGAAAAAATAGAGGAAAGCAGTTTGGTACCTAGATATCACCAGAAAGGAAGCAGTGCTACCAAAGATACAGCAGGCACAATGCAACATATGACAACTCAGGGTCAGACATTACTATTAGATGTGCAGGTATACAAATCTCTACCATGATAAAATGCAGTAGAGGCTCTTCTGTACTAGAAACATCTTACAAACCTCTGGACTGCAATTCTGCTCTAACATCTATAATCATACCATTTCAAAAACAAATGAATCAAGCGTAAAAGCATAAGTAATGGCCTCACTATCTCACAAGACTTCACTCTTCTTGCGGTACATTTTTCCAGACTTACCGTGATTTTCATGCTCAGAAATGCAGTCTAGGAAGATTTTGAGGCTCAGATTTCTCCAAGGTCTCTGTACATCTATTAGTGTGAAAGGTTCAGGCAGTACCAAGCACCACTAAAAGTTTTCCACCATCTCAATTTTCCAACTATTACCAGAATCTACATGCACCTTGGCACAGTTGGTGTGTTCCCTTGCAGACCAATTGTTGCATATTCTCATCTGTTGATCTTCACAATACTCAGTATACCCATATATATCAAAAGACTTGGATGCACTCAGCATAACCAGAATTACTGAGAAAAACAGTGTGCTGAAGGTATAGCAAGTCTCTCAGATTCTTGGAACATCTGCCATATTGCATACACATTGTTCTTGTTCCATCCAAAACATCCCAAAACACATGACCTTAAAAACTAGGAGAATCCTAAAAAATTATATATTGCACTATCTTTGAAAAGCCAATTCAAAAAGTAAACTATCGCTGTGTACTATATGCTGGGCAGCTGCACAGGAAAAGGTGCAAGGAAGAGGTTTGCAAATGGTCAAGTGTTAAGAAGAAACCTCCCACTAGATGGCTCACAGGGTCCTTCCTGCATGCATGAAGGTAGGAATACCTGACCCAGCAACCAGGAAAATAAAAATCTGTAATAAAAAAAGAAATCACACTCAGAATTTGCCATGACTGTGCAGTCCTCTGCAGCTATGAACACTGAAAAACATCATGCTGGAATTCATATAGCTCAGTCTTAATCCCTACCTAGTCCATGACCTTGTCTAGATTCCTAAAATATAAGAGCAAAGAGCCACTAGGGGATATAGGTGACTTCTAAGGTTTTTGTTTGTATTTCTACACAATATATTTAGCAACACATTTTGTTTTCAGAACTGTGCCATTTTAATCCCTTAATTAGTTTGTTTTCAGAATGTCTTTTATTACAAAGGTAGAGCTAAAGACATAGAAAATGGCAGGGTTAAGAGACCATCTAGCATTTTGTGCACACACACACACACACTCACTCATAACATCCACTTTATTGGATAGCTAAAAATAGCATGTACACATATCCTAATTCAAATACACTGTAAAACAAACAACGACAACAAAAAAAGCATACTGCATTGTTATTGGCCAGTGCTAGAGTTGACTGCATTTTTTGTTCTTATGCTGCGCTGGGTTTGGCTGTGACAGAGTTAATTTTCTTCACAGCAGCTAGTATGGGACCTTCATCTCCTTAAAGAGCACTTGGAAAAGCTTGCAATCATTATGAATAGGGGACTAAACCATGAGAAACAGAATCCTTGTGGATGCAGGATGCCCTGTGTGCAAGTTGGGCTTTCACATATCTTTCGTATACCCTCATTCTTTTAATGGCAACAAAAACCTAAAAGGACAGCAGTGCTCCATAAAAACCACTGCAACTTGCTATCATGCACTCCAAATAACCATTGTAGATTGTCATATGATTAAACTACAAGAACACAAGACTATGGAAATTATCTGCATTGCTCTTAATTACTGTGGCTGATTGCTATTGCAAGGTGACACTCGTGTATAGATGAAATGTTAAAAGCTAATTATAACTTTGGTATTACAAACAACACCAACATGACAGTACAAGACCCTAATACACACAATGAACAATTTCTCTTCCATTATTTAAGACTTCTACGACAATACAATGACACAAAAATGCCCCAGGAACTAACAGATTTTTTTTTAGTATCCTGACACCACCAGGCATTTTGGCTATGAAACAACAGTATTATATTTATTATTTATTATTTATATTTATATAATGTAAACATATCATATATTATATGGTTGTTATTATTACAAAGTACACACTCCATTTGAATGTAAAATATTGCCTACATTAAGAAACTCATTAGGAAATTAAATAATGAAAAGCTTTATCAACTTAATTAACTGGATTTTGTGGGTCATCAGATAACTTTTCTGTTTTGACATTCAAAGACCTATTATTCCTAAAATTGGGGTGCTGTAATTAGTATGTCATTGACAGAAATATCTGAGACTACTAACTTTCTGCTAGACGATGATCACGTACCGTGAGAACAGAACTCTACTTCTCAAATATGGTTTGTGAAACCAAACCATCTTGTTGACCTTCCATACTGAACAAAAGGACAGGAATTGGTATTGTTGCTAGTAGTTAAAAAGCATACCGACAAACAAAACTTGCCAATTTATGCAGCAAATCAAATATTAACACACCCCAAAACCACAGAAAAAACGTAACTAACCTTTTTCAGCCTCTTTAGTTAGGTAAAGATTAAGCATTTTAAAGCACTTAACCTTGTTCATGTTGGGCAAATACTTAAGGTGAATGAAAGTTCAAATAAATAGATCTAAATTTTGTAATATATTGATAATTTTATTCAGTGATGGTAAAAGTTACATCTTCTAAAGATGCAGTTTTATGGCTTTTCGGTTTCCACTACTTAATTGAGCTACCAAAAATATCTTTAATATATCTGGCCTTACTAATACAAAATACAGAACATTCTACTCCAAGAACTAATTCCTCAAAAGTGTACTTAATTTTTTTCCAAAAATGTGCAAGATGTCATATAATCATCATGTTCTCCATGTGATCTTAAAGAGCTAAGTGACAAAAGTTTGTCTTACAAAGGCACATTAAAGTTCCCAAACCATTTAACTGCCGTTAAAATACCTGCAGAAATTACTCCTCCTCTGAGACTTACTGATTTCAGTTTCCTCAGAATTGAAATTCCTCCCCATCATTCAGCATATTCATAAAATCAAAGCAGACTATTTCAAAGGAATTTCTTGAAAAACTCAGATAAATGTCATAAAAACTAATTTCTGCGATTCTGAAGTGCTGATCACAAGGGAAGTCTGCTGTCCACTCCTAGAACTAACTTTACTGTAATAAACCTACTGATAAGAAGGACAACTGTACTACAGTCATGTTGTAGCATCTAGTACTACAGCTTTGCAACATCACTGTAATACAAATGTAGGTTTTTAAGTAGGATCTTGATTTGATCAGGTGAAACCTGATAAAATGAAGGAAACGGTATGTGGTATAATCTGAATTGAAAAAACACCCCAAACACCAGCAGGTTTGCAAATCTCACAAGTAAAAAAAAGAATGACAGAAAGGAAAGTATATCTGCTGTGTGGGAAGAAATGCAAAGAACAAAAAAGACAATCTGCACAAAGAACCATAATCTAACTGTATACTTTAGCTTTGTTTTTGATGAGATTAACACACAGGAAGACTGGAACACTTGAACTGAAACAGGTTGCCCAGAGAAGCTGTGGATGCCCCATCCCTGGAGGTGTTCAAAGTCAGGCTGGATGGAACTCTGTAGAACTTGGTCTAGTGGAAGGGGCTTCTGCCCACAGCAGGGGTGTTGGAACTAGGTGATCTTTAATGTCCCTTCCAAACAAAACCACTATATGATTCTATGACTAAGTAATAGGAACGAGGGTATGGAAAAGTAAATGATCAAGATGGAAGCAAAGTAAAAAGAACTTATTGCACCTATACTGGGGGAATGGGAATAAACTAAATCCCAGAACACAAAAGTAATTTCTCCAACAGTCACAAATCTGTAGAGAACTGCAGATGCTATTCCTGGAGTCTAGAACCATAAACATACTGCCTGGACTGAGGAATGAAAAAGCATTCAAAGCTCTTTTGATATAAGGTAGTGCATGGCATGCACAGCTTCAGAGAATATTATAAAGTGAAAACATTTCAAGAGAGAAATGACTATGATTTGCAGGAAAGGAAACTGGAATATCAAAACACATCAAGTCAGGCAATGGGAAATTGTTTATTTGTTATATATGATCACTAGAATGATAAAAATGAAACAAAACTTTCCAGTTCAAAAGCATGGGCCAGCAATTTGGGACCAATAAGAAAATATGAAATAAACTGAAGATCATCAGTTGATATAAACAGAAGAAACACAGATCTGTCACTATGATCAAAATGGTTACCAGAAAACAGTGTGATAGAATTGGGAGAAAGTTATTTCCAGAAAAGAGAGAGAAATATTAATGCCTTTGTAGAGAGCAAACTGAGATCTCAGATGGCATACAATGTACACCTCTGCTCATTCAGGATTAATGCATTAGGAAAATAAATGGGAAGAACAAAATCTACAGAATTATTAATGCACTGTGACAATTGATGATAAACTAGTTATAAGCACATATAGACTGGAAAATAAAAGAATGTCTCCAACCCTAACAAGTGGGGTATTATGAAATGATTTGCCCCCAGGAGTAGCACAAACAGAACTTTTACTCCTTTTTACATGTGTGGCAATTTATACAATGGATTACACAACACTGGAGAACCTTCAAACTATACAGCTCCAAACTCTCTTTTGTCCAGCACAAAATTGCCTACTGCACAGCATATTTTGATTTGAACATCTATGAAAAGTTGAAAGAGGAAATCAGGAAATATGACATTTTGTTTATTAGACAATTTATCCTTAAGGAAGGAAAATTCTATTAAAAATCAATAAATTCTATTTTTAATAAATATTATGCAAATACTAATTAGAAAGTAAGTTTCCTGAGTAACATATGTAACAAAATTTCTGATGTCCCAGAGAGTTTTGGTCACTAGGCTCACTGACATTGGGATTTTGCATAATATGGAAAGAGGGGGAAAAAAAAAAGAAACCTGAAAAATAACAAAAAGAGATGCTTTGAGGAAAAAAGCAAACATTGATTACTGTATTATTTCTTTTAAAAGACTTTCACAATGGCCTAAATACTTTTGTGTGTTGTCCAGATGCAAGGACCTCGAAAAGCCAAGCAAACAAGTGATAATTAATCACTTGAACCCTCTATATCACAGAAAACTGTATCTTCACTATCAGATGCAAATAGTAGTCTTCGCACTAACTCTAGTGCTCAGATCTGACTCTCATAATTATTTCAGCTATATACCAGTTTCTCCTGTCAAAGAGCCAAACCTGCACTCTCTAATCATATCTACTTCACAGATTCATGAAATGTCAGTTCTATATCCCCTGTCTCTTAAGGTGGTTTCATAACTGAGTCTTTTGTCTCCTTCACCTCTCAGAGGCTTCTGTGGAGCTAGTGAAAATTTAACTCTGGAAACATATGTTCTATAATTCTTCTACATCTCAAACTTCAAAAATTGAGGCTGAAGTATGATTCATAGTTTTATACCTCAATTTAAGTAAAAAAAAAAAAATCAGTTTTTTTTTCTCTTCTCACTGGTTTTAGAGATTTCCTGTGGGATTGCTTTTTTTTAGAAATTTCAGTATCCTGAAGAGCATGAAGACAGATTGAGGTTCATAGACAGACTGCTGCATGCCTTCTGTCTTTTCGCATAACCTCTTGTAATGCAATCTTATCACTTAAACTTTTAACTTTAAACTAACTTAACTTCACTTCAACTTTAAACTTTAAACTTAATACTTTTACAAGTTAAAAAAAATATTTCAAAATACTTATAAAACTAGGCACTAGGCCATGTTGAAGATCTTCAGAAAAGACACTACTGCTTTCCTTCAGGCCAAATTTTCTTTGCCTCCCAAAAGACAACACTTTTGCAGGAGAAATGACTCAAGGTTTCTTGTCAATTCTTTGTCTTTCCACTATGCAAGATGATTTCTTTGCGAGACTGTAAGGATTATCATCCTTCCAGCACGCTTCTAATGCCCAGCTTTTCATTCTCTAACTTGTCTCTTAAGCAAGAATAAGCACCTTTTGCACAGTTTTTTCAGTGAAAGCTAAAGGATGCTTCTTTGTTATGGAGCAGTTCTGCTTGCTTTTATTTTGGCAGAGGTTCTACTCTTAAAAGTTACCAAAACAGTCAGAAAACAGATTGGTCTGTCCATGACACACTGTTGGTTCAAAAATAGGTGCATACAAAGAGATTTTAAAAACACAACCCAAAACTAATGCAGAGAGAAAGTAAATTAGTCTAATTATTCTTAAATTAGTTTCATTATTGCTAAAATATAATTTCATTTTTGAGTTGTCTTATTACCTTACACGTAGGACTAGTGACAATTCATCTTCAAAAGTGGAAAAAAGGCAGCATGATTGATTTCAGTTGTCCACCAGATTTGTACATATCTTTAAAGAACAGAGCTAGGCATAGAGTAAAACCAGGACTGAATTGTAAAAATTATTAACTTCTGTTCTTGTTGTATCATTTTGATATTAATTTTCAATGTGCCTTCAAGCAGGTGGAAAGCATGGAAATGTTCCAGTGAATGCTTGAATACTTACCTTGATTCTTTCTTCCAGTGCTGTAGCCCATTAAAATAAGTGAGGCAACTTCAGGAGTCAACACATATAGACAATGCTTTAAAATTAAATTCTGCAGTGGCTGGCGAGCTGTAGACTGTCTTCTTCGGTTAGTGACTTTTTCCCCCTTCAAAGCTCAACTGTGTGTCCTGGCTAATGTATGCATCAACTGCACTTCCCGTAGCTGCTGAGAAATCACTGAAGGTAACAATACCATGTGACTGTGGATTGTGTCACTAGTGCATACCAGAGTGATGTTATTCACTGTCCCACCATTTACCACTCCATCAAGTAGTATTTGCAACCCAAGAATGAGAGAGATGATGCACCTGCACAAGATCAACTGAAATGATTCCTGAATCTTCCAAGCTGTGCTTGCAGACTTATTTGCATTCTCACCACTACAATCCACTACTGATTTGACAAAAACAATGCACTTTGGGAAAACAACAGCCACATATATTTTCTTTGATGTTTTTCCCATAGCCCAAGAGAAAATGAAACACTAATGAACTGTGTGTCTTTGTTTAGGCTTTCAGTGGCACTAAGAACTCTACAAGCACTGTCTTTAAAGCAGAGGCACTAGCAAATATCAGAAGAGGTAAATATCCCAACTCAGTGGAACAGAATTCTGTAGACTTGGGTCACACTTGCACTTCTACTAGTACCAACCTGGAGATTTTCTCAGGAAAACTACTACATATTCTGGTATTTACAGCGACGTGATAGATCTGCCCTTATAGAAAAATGTCTGTATGTATAGATACATATCTATAAAATTTTCTGTAACATTATTACTAAGAACTAATAGTATCCTTCTGATGTTTACTGATCAGCAAAGCTGTGTCATTATCTTTTACTTTCTTCCTTTTTCTTTAAAAAATACGCAGAAATCCATTATTTATGCACTGGTATTTCCTATGTAGAATGTACCAAGTTTCTGCTTCTCATCTTAAAGCAGGACTAGAAACACTAGAGTACAATGTCTTTTCATCTCTTTTTCTCAGTTATGTTTCTTGATGCAGTGCCAACTGATGCTCTACTCACTGTTGGCAAGAATATCTCTTACTAGCTAGTGAGTGTGTACCTAAATTAGGGTAAAGTGCAAAGGCAATTCATCTTTCGTGATGAATGCCAAGGATGCTATCCTCAATTCAAGCAACATGGACTAGCTTGTATGCCTACTGCCTGTAGGGTGTGTGGTGAGCAGGACGAAACTTGAACGCACCTCTTTCAATTAATGTTGCTTACATATATTCAGCCATTCAGGATAGGATTTTTCAGCTAACTTTCACCATGTAGCTTGCTGCTGAGAATTTCTTTTTGAGAAATACTGCAAAACATCTCTTTTTCAATTGTGTAAGCATATCAGAAAACATGTTTTAGTGGCTAAGAAAATTCAGTTTACTGTTCACATCCCCAGTACACAACTATTCTTAATTTTGTGCTGTTCCAGGAATTAGGACTTTACTAGTGAAGATTCAGTATACATTCCATCAATAGGAAACAAATTTGCAAATAACACCACTTCTTGAAAACAGACTAACTGAAAAAATCCAAATGCTTCTTTTCATTCCTGACACTGACAAAGCTAGACCATTTTAGCTTGCTACTAGGGGAACCCTCAAGTTTTTTCCAGCTGTACAAAGAATTTGCATCCTAATTTCAGGTCATATAAAAATCACACATCAACTCCAACCCAGGCAGAATATAGATATACTCTAGGTGAGATTTTACTCTCTTCAGTGCTACAGATTCCTTTCACATTGCCTTCAGCAGAGTGAGTATCATTCTTGAACCTTGAACTTCAGGCCTCCTAAAAAGAAATTCTGACAGCTGCTATTTCTTGAAAAATAATTGGGCAGGTTTAAGTGATTTTTAGCAAATGGTACATGGAGCTATTAGGTGAAGAAGTTCTATTGCAGATAATGCACCAGCTTATTTGTGATAGAAATTGCTGAGAATAAATTTCCAGCAATCATTAGAGCCTTGTTTGTGTGGAGCTGAAGGTAACTTAACAAAACATGAAGAATATGCCCTCACAAAGCCTTCACCTGATCTTTACAAAATAAGTTGTTAATGATCAAGTAATCACCAGGAACACTATTTGTGTAAAAGCAGAAATAGGTCTACATATATATGCTAAGAATATAAAGTGGAAATATGTATGCATGTGCTATGAGCATAACTTCGTACTAATGCGTGCACATACATTTTTTCTTTTAAAAAAGCAAAGTTAAAAATCTTGAAAGAGAAACTATTCAAAAGAAGTGACCTACTGTCTGTTTACACTTAATCCCCAGTACAGCCATGATCTAAAAGGTTTATGTTCACAAAACCAGAAACATGCCTGTATGCTTCTAAATGCTTCTAAAAACTCTTACCACAAACCCAATCTCATTTTTACTAGCTTACACACCTGATGTTAATTTTGGTTTAGCCAACAGGAATACAATCAGCAGCAGGTATTACTACTGAACCTATCATCAAAATCAGAAAGTCATGCTTTTCTACAATTGAGACAAGTATGGTTACTATATAGCACATTACCAGTTAAGTAGGCATTACAGGATCCAGTGAAAACCATAATCTAGCAGCCACTGCTCTAATTACACAGTATAAAAAATAATTTTGAGAACCTGTTTCATTTCATTTTTAATGTCAGGCTATCTTTGAAATGTAAATGAATTATTTATAGCTATTTTAAAATACATTTTGTTTAAACCTAACATCATCCATTGAAAAACATGAAAACAACTTTTTTTTCTTCTACTTTAGCACTTCAGATGCACTTCCATCTTACAGGGAGAGACACATAGAGGACACAGACAAGGCAAAGTCATTCTGCTTTTTTTTCCCAGCAGCCTTAGTCTCTCACTCATTTGCTAGGTGAATTTCACCATGCTAGCTGGTGTCTCAAACCCAGCCTGAGACTCACACATTTTAAGTTTCATGTATTTTTAAACCTGCAATGCACAGAGGCAGAAGGTAAGGACTGACAGGCTTATAAGGCATTACTGTAATGCAGATACAAATAAAAGCTGCTTTCAAAAGCAGGCATGTATTTACTCATACACAGAACTTCTTTACTGTGTGAGTCACTGCACACTGGAACACGCTGCCAGAGAGGTTGTGGATTCTTCCTCACTGGAGATACTCAAGAACTGTCTGGACACAATCCTGTGCCATGTGCCCTAGAATGACTCTGCTTGAGCAGGGAGGTTGGACCAGATGACCCACTGTGATCCCTTCCAACCTGACTGATTCTGTGATATTACAGCAGCCAAACAGATTATATCCCATTCCCTATCTGCAAGCTTGAAATATCACATGGAATACTTACTAAAACATGAATGTGCACCTTCCCATTTTCTTTCTTACTCACTGTGTGAGTACCTAAAATATAGCAGAGCTATTAAACAGATAAGTGACATCAACTCCCTTCTCCAAACACATTTTGTTCACTTTGTAGTGGAACAGTTTTAAGGTCATTTGCTTTGCGTATTTTGTAACAAGACCCTCATATTTGTACATAGATAAAAAATGCAGTAATAATAAATAAACAAAATCACTTATGAGTTGGGCTGCACACTTCACATTTTTATAGCAATCTTTTAATAATGCCTAGGAAAAACATTTACATGAATGAAGACCTATTTAAAACAATCTAAAAAAATAATCTAAAAAGTAGAAATTCTTACCCTAAAAAACTCTTTAGTGGAGCCAGAATCTAATGTCCCATAAGCAATTTCTGTTTGCTTGGAAAGATCCTCTGCACTTTCAATGGGAGACACCATCCTCTCAACCGTCAGGAAGGCAGCTAAGTTAGCCGTGTAGGATGAGATTATGATGAGGGTAAAGAACCACCACACACCTCCAACAATGCGCCCCGACAGGGATCTAATAACAAGTATGAAATGGATTTGTAAAGTGAAATGAAAGTCCTAAAAAGGAACACATGTTATCAGTTTTACACAAATGATGCATTATACTATAGGGAAGCATTTCAGGCTATCTCGCCGCACAGCTCTGCATACTCATCAGATGGGAAACCAAAGCATACTCCACTATAGCTCCTGGACTTCGCTGAAATCAGGACTCCAGAGTTTACTTTTGGGAGAACTTAGTGATCCAGTTCTTCAAAGTTCCAAACACCCTTGGAGGAAACTGCTCCCATCATAATGTGCTATATTTAACACATAAGCTTGTTGTTCCCTCTGAAGTGATTTTGTGTGACATTATGAAGAGGATCAAAGAAAATCAGCGAAACACTGCTTTCAGATAAAGCAGTATGCACTTTTAAAACAAGTGCCTTTAGCTTGATTGTTTTCCTAAGACATTCAGACAAAGACTGATTGCCACAAGACAATGACTTATACTGCTGTGGACAATCTATATTGGGAAACAAATAGCATTATTTGTAATACAAGCAGGCCCAGGGAATATCTATAGACTGGTAAGTGCACACAACTTTTGAAATAAACAAGCACTTAAGAAACTGAGGACTGGACATGACACAATCAGTGATAATAATACAGAAAAATGGTGAAGAAAGTATATTTTAAAAAAATAATAATCTGATGTTTGTAACTGCAGCAGGTGGGCTCTTATGGATCTGTGTTTTGCATCTCCTGCTCAAGAAGAAAGAAGAAAAGAGAACTCAAGAAAATATACAAAACAGCATAGAGCACACAACTCAATTCAATAATTTTCAATACTAGAAAACTAATCTAAGAGAAATATTGATATTGCATTATTGTCGAATGACTTTTTTTTCTATGATCTTTTAAACTTTGAAATTACTACTACTTTGTTTCCAAGCAAGACTTTATAGGAAGAATTACATCATCTTTGGAGATGTGCTTAATTATTTGGCAGACATATGAATGTAGTTGAAAGCCTAGTACTAAGGCATTGCAGTAGGTTAGGTATGTCTTGATATGTCTATCTATTAAGAAAACAAATTAGAAATCACTCACCCAGCCTACTGTACTGTGAATGAGACTACAAACTAATTCTGACATAGAATATATAGATAGATGTAACTATACATATACATTTAAACATGATAGTTATGTAAAGCAGATTTATTAAACTGGGAACAAAACCAAATAGAACCAATTCTTGTCAAATAAATTTTACTAACTGCTCTTGTATAAAATCTCAGTGGTAATTCTGATATTAAAAGATTTATTCAATGTCACAAAAGACTCACTAATTCACTCCACTATATGAAAATCAAGTCAGAAGAGGTCCACAATGTGTTATTATAAAAGGACCACAGGAAAAAACGTATTTCAAGTTCCCTCTAAACTGAGAAGTATTCTGCCAACATGCTGTCACATTTGAAGAATTATTACATAATTACTTTGACATAGAGGCAATAGGAGAATAAAACAATTCTACAAGTAAAATATTGAATTATATGATATATTGATTATATTATATTACAGATTGCAGTGGTGTTCAAGGCCAGATTGGATGGGGCCTTGAGCAACCTAGTCTAGTGGGAGGTGTACCTGCCAATGGCATGGGTGGGTGGGACTAGATGATCTCAAAGGTGCAAGCCAACACCTTAACATACTATGATATTTGCAAGGTAAAAATCTCTGTCAATATGTATTTCATAACCACAAATTTTATGGCACTTTATATTGTACTGATGACACCCTCTATAAATGACAATAATCTTCAAAAGGCCAGGATCTGTGAGCAAAGTTGGCATTGACTTTGTGAACAAAGAAGAAGGTCAATACCAATCCAGATATTATGCTCCCACATGACATTTTATAAGTAAAATTTGGGCTGTCATTTGTATTTCCCCAGAAAGTCTGTCCCAGTTAAATAAATCATTATTTATGTATGTTTCGAAAAGTTTCTAAAGGCTGACCCTTCTATGCCAGTATGAACCTACACTTGAAGCACCTAATTTACCAGACCATTAAGTACCAAAATACCAGTTTCTGTGCACAATTACAGAAATTTGTGCGTTATATCTTATACTTAGAAAGGTATTATCTGGCAGAACAGAGTACACTCACATCTCAAAAGAGATGGGCAAAACTTTACTTTCAGTCGTCATTATCATATAATGTATTACTCTGTTGTTTCTGTGCTACCCATCAGGCAACAGGGAACTGCCATTACAGACCATTTTCAGGTGGTCCAGTCTTACTCGGCACCACCTTCTATTTCAGAGTTGGGGAGCCCCAGTTTCTTGTCTGCTCTAAAATTCTTACAGTGGTTGTCATTTTTATTAGAGAAATTACAGCAGTAGTGCAAAATTTAACTTCAAAAAGATATTTTGCTGATGCCTGAAGGTACTCATTTTCATATTTACTCTGATTCATCTCCAAAGAGTTCAAATTCCATAGTGATAGTTTTGGTGCAAAACCAAAAATAACTGAAGTGTTTTCAGTCCTTTTCTATCTTTATAATAAACAGACAATATACAAATTAACCACTTTCCTCAAAGTTAGGTTTGTAATGAAATGAAGTGCTGTTAAACACCTCACTGAAACTAAATCTTAAGTATCCAAAATTATTTGAGTTTCATGCACTTTTTATGATGACCATTTGCTATTGTTATTCTTCCATTACCTATCAAAAGCTATCAAACAGCTGTTGTGTTTTCATAGCCAGTAAAATAATAATCCTAACAAAAAAATCATTATTCTACTATGGTCTTTATTCTATAAAAATAGTTTTGTAGCTAATAGGGGACTTTGCCAACAACTAAACTTGTAAAGTGTGTAATCGATAAAAAACCTCCACAGGACTGAAATTAACAAAGCTTCTCATAACCTGCTAAAATTTGCTCTTTTCACTACCTTGTTTAGTGTATATAATTCTTACTATGTTACATGCCAAATCCATTGCATCCTTCACCATAAAGGCTGGCATCTCTCACTATGATACGGCAACCTTTGCACAAAATTGCTAGAGTTCTCACACAATAAATGCTCTGTTATTTCTGCAGTAGAACAGCTTGAAAACCTGCTGTTACCTTTCGGGATGCATGACTTATACCTAAGAAACGGTCCCTTGGTGTGATTTATTTTGTACACCAACTACTAGACCCACTAGAAATTGACCTGTTCCCTGTCTTAATTCAGGATGTTTACAAAAAACTGCTTCATATAATTAGGTAAGTCTTCAGATCTGATTTCCTTAAATCTAGATGCCCTATTTAACTTGTTACTATAGTTCCTTCAAGCAGCAAGTATTTACCTACCTACTTACCACTTCGCTGAATCAAGGCTAGAACCACTTGCGCACAAGGGAAATAGAATATCTAATGAGCTGCAAAGAAATTAACTTAAGTGCTTTACAGTTGTCCCTAATAAAGTAGGTGAAAATCCATGAGGAATTAAGCACTTATAAACTGGACCTTCAGATTCATTTTAACAATTTCCTTTGTGACTTTTCTAAAACTAGGCCATGGAAAAACAGCAGTGTTTTGCAACTATGCACATGAAATTAAAGCCATCACATGACTTTTATTTCAGTTCAAGGCCCTCCTGGGGAGTAACAGTGGGTTAATAACTGTGTTATGACATGTAGTGAGTTTTAGAGAGAAAGTGCTGTCTGTGTAGTTTGTGACTATCATGTTACCCTTTTTTCCCATTACAGTTGTTGTGAACTATATGCACTGTCAACTGTAAAATGGGAATATGCAGCAAAAACACGGTACCCCTCCAAGAAGGCATGGAATGATGTGAACCTTATGCATTTTACAGTCTCTGCATGGTGTATATAACTTCACTTGGCAAATACATGATCGACATTACGAGAGTATCGACCAAATACATCATGACCCTATGTCACAGAAAAGTGCTTTTAATTCAAAGACTTCTGTGATTCTAGGGAGAGAAAAGAGCAATTAATTTCTTTCCAAGAGTGAAAATATATTCACCATGAACCTCCTCTGGCTGAGATGGCTGAGACCAAAAATGCACAAAGTTGAAATGAGTGAGTAACCAACCTTGGCGAAATATCGCATCCTTGCTGCATAAAGGCACCCAGGGAAAACCAGAGACTATTAAATATCCCAAATTCATTAGTTGATTCATTAGTTTGCGTTTCTCTTCCATCTTCAAATTCCTCAGTGTGCCACTCGTATGGGCTAAATCTGCTGACCAGGAATAAAACTACACTGACCCCAATGTAGGCAAAAACAATGCACATCCAGATTTCATATGCTAACGGATCAAGAAATGAAAACACTCCTGGTTTGGACTTCTGAGGCTTCTTGATCATTATTGATATCCCCAGGCTCATAAAGGGCTTTGAGAAGTCAATCACCTCTTCTCTCACCAATGTTATAGTTAATGGAGCGATTGCAATATCGGCTTTCTGAAAAGGAAGAAAAAAGCAAATAATAGCAAATTCAATGAACAGAGCAAAGAATTACTTAGTTTCTATTGCATTTCATAAATGGAAAATAGGACAGCAGAGACACCCACAACATTTGTTTCACCAAGAACATCCTATGGAGAATTTCAGAATTTTTGAGTTGAACTCTTACTGAAATACATATAACCATATGGTTGGTGTATTCCAAGCTTCTGTTTTCACATATGTCCTTTCAAAAGTATATGACACGTAAAATTTTAAAATACATTGCTTTCCACCTGATCAAAAGGATGAATTACGCACTCACTTCCCCCAACTTCATTTTCATTTAAAATATAACTGCATGGTTTACTTTCAAAATTTTTCATACTAATACAAGTTGCTAACTCTCTATCAAATGAATTAGATAATTTTTCCTATATTCTACAGAGAAAATGAAACCAAATCCCACTCCTTCCATCAGTCATCTTTAATGGCTTTATTATAGAAGATATTCTTACCCCATAAACAAGTTCTCCAACCATCCCATTCCAGATTTTCGTGTCTGCATCCCTTGCCCCATACTTGCCATCCCCAACAATTGTGAGCTTATATTTGAATCCACAGTGTTTAGCAATTTCTGTAGCTAAGTCCACACAATAGCCCTCATATCGATCATTTCCTTCAAGCATTTCATGGTTTTTCTTCATCATGACATATGGGGACTCCTGCACAGAAAGAACTTGCCTTAGCTACTTGGTAAAGAGACAGATGAATCAGTTGTACACTTAATAGATTAATATGTTTCCTTTTACATGTGAAAGAAAAGAGAGCAGATACCATCTGAATAATACATGCTAGGTATAAGCTAGTTGTTAATTATTAATGTGACATATCTTTAACACATTTAAAAGCTGCATTCTCCACAGTCATACACAAATAACAATACTTACAGGCATAGTGATTCCCAGAAGTATGTTAATAATGACCATGAATGTTAACAGGAGTAATGCGTTCAGAGAAGAAAGAGTAAATTCCATAATCAGTTTCTTTCTCTCATACAGTTTGGATGGAAGAAGGCAAAGGTATTTAGTTGCTTTCATTGTCTTAATACAAGACCACATTGCTCCCTGGGAAAACACTTCAGGCTCCCCAGGCTGTATTTTTATTGAATTACTACACAAACAATAGGTAAGACATCTATAACTATGCACTAAAGGTCTATCATCATCAAAACTGGTGATGAGTCATAAATCACATTAAAGTAACATATCTCCTCTTTGCTAAGTTGTTACAGAACTACCCTTGCATCCAGATAAATACCTATGCTAATCTATGACTTGTCAAAGCTGATAAAGAAGCTGTGTAATTTACAGAAAAATGCTGTTCTACGACAGTACATAACATTATTTTCTAAACAATCAGAATACAATTATAGCATTTTATTTTACACTTCACCAATCCATAGCAGCTACAATCCTGAAGCATAAGAACCAGTCTCTTAGCTGTTTTCCAGATTCTATTCTCTCAAATTAACACTATGGTTCTGCCTCCCAGAAAGTTCCTCTCCTTTGAAAGCAGGTATTTAATTTCCAATTTCAGGTTTAAAAATGTTAAATTTCTAGGATGCTAAATCAATGACCATTTGTCTTCTACAGATCAAAACCGTATACTGAAGCACATATATTTCCTTAATTTCCAGATTTTATTTATGTATCACAATGAGTAGCAGGTCACAACCTCAAATAATAAGAAGACAGTATATTTAAACTAACACAACAACAAGAAACAAACCATTGTAGAACAGACTGTCTTCTGACAAAATATGAGGTTAATTACCAAAATAGTGGTGACAATAATAGTCTTATTCTCTAGTCCTGAAGATTCATTTCCAAGAGGGCCGTCAAGAGGATTCACAACCATTTTGTCCACTTCACTCCAATAGCCAATCTAAAGAGAGTTTATAGGATGCACAGACACCAGTGAATATGAACTTTTATAGAAAGTGTAAAACATGTTATTACTGTGCCCTTGATTTATGTTCAGAGAGAACTATTTTAGCTATGGATTTATCAGTGTAACTACTTCTATTTATGTAGCAAAAGACTACAACAAAGAGTAAATGATTGAACTAATGACATTTGTTCACATTACTTTGTCTAAAACAGGTATACCATTTTTTATTCACATATTATGAGGTTTTAGTATCAACATCACACACCATCGAACTGAAAGGGTTATGAAATACTCCACATTAGGAAGACATGAGAAATAGGCTTTTCCTGAAAGACTTGAAATTAGAGCAGAAAGATAAACACATTTATAAAAATATCACTGAAAAGCTGCATCCAGCTTTTGTCATTCAGAAGTGTTTTTCCTCAAATAGTGGCTCACGTTTAGCAATTCAGATGAGAGAGCAAAATGTTTAATCCTCAAAACTGAAAGGAGAATAGTCATATGTAGTACTTACCAGAAATAAGAATTCATATTTGTTAGAAGGAAATAATATATACTTTTACATTGTTCTCCAAGCCCACTGTAGAATACACCCATGAATAAATATTATCACGACTCATGCTTTAATTAATCCAATGTTTCATTACCTACCTTTACCCATTAGCATGGTAAAACCTTTAAAGATACTGTAAGTCAATTCAAATTACCTTCCGAGGACCAGTACTTTTGAGTTCCATGACATTTATTGTAAAATTGATTCGCTTTCCATTCTGATCAAACTTTATATTCCCTGTTAGACCTTCCACCTGAACCTGTGAAGATGAAGATGAAAGTGGTTGAACTGCTCGCTTCTTTTTAGAAAATGTGTTTTGCATTTCCACAAATGATTACGGATAGTTCAAGAACATTCAGCTTAGACTCTTTTTTCATACATGACTGTGCTGTTTTTGGCCGTGGTAGAGTTAACTTTCTTCACAGTGACTAGTATGGGGTTATGTTTAGGATTTGTGCTGAACACAGGGTTGATAATGCAGAGATTTTTTTGTTATTGCAGAGCAGAGTTTACACAGAGCAAAGGCCTTTTCTGCTTCCCATACTGCCACGTTGGCAAGGAAGTTGGGAGTGCATGGGAGACTGGGAGGAGACACAGCTGGAACAGGTGATCCAAACTGACCAAAGGGATATTCCATACCATATGACACCATGCTCAGTATATAAAGTGGGAGGAAGAAGGAGGAAGGAGGGGATGTTTAGAGTGGTGGCATTTGTCTTCCCAAGTAACAGTTATGTGTGATGGGGCCCTGCTCTCCTGGAGATGGCTGAACACCTCCTGCCCATGGGAAGCAGTGAATTAATTCTTTGTTTTGCTTTGCTTGTGCACATTACTTTTACTTTCTCTATTAAACTGTTTTCATCTCAACCCATGAGGTTTTCTAGCTTTTACCCTTCTGCTTCTCTCCATAGTCCTGCTGGTGGGGGAGCAAGCAAGCGGCTGTGTGATTGCTGGCTGAGGTTAAACCACGACAGTGATATTTTATCTTAGACAGATTCCTGAGGACTTCACTTCCACATTATTCCCAGGAAGATCCAGACAGGTTAGGAGGCTGGAAGATTATTTCCAAGCATTCATAGAGAATTTCACACATGCACTCATCCCAGCATCCACTCCAGGGAAGCTACCTGTTTCAATGCCCTTTCTATTTCTACACCATGACCCCAGGGTACAGCTGGATTTGCAAGACAATCTCCAGCATTTCCTCTTCTGGAGATCTCAATCCTCTGTTTACGCAAATTACGGAAAGCTTCTGTCATCACTTGAACAGCATCATAGGTTAGAGCAGAGGTATACTGAAAAGAAGTGAAAATATTGTAATTAAAAACCAGTTTCAGCATCACTATGCTTTCCCATCCATTCGGCAATCCATTATACACAAACATTAAAAAATAGAAAGAATAGTAACATATACTTGCAATCAGATTAGTTTTTCTTTAGTCACCCTCTGAGGGGCATCTATGAAAATTAATGAAGTGTTCTCCATCAGACCAGCTGGGGCAGTGCTAATAAATCTAAACTAAAGATTAACAGCTGCTTTCAGTGTGAATTTCATTTCTTTCTCACTACAACTGTGTAATGACTCTGTGTGTAGATATAGCTGGAAGTCCATGAAGGTGAAAGGGTGAAACAAAAAAATTCCACTATGTAATTTGAGCTGGTCTCTAAAAATAAGAAATTGTTCCTCTGATGACACTCTTCACGGAGATCCATTTATAAACAGATTTCTAAACTTCATTTGTATATACATGTGCTTAACTTTTTTTTCCATTAAATATAAAAGCTCAGGGGTACCTATTTTCAAGTATGCAATACCTTGTCAACACCATGCAAACATTTTGGGGCAGAGATGCCTGGAAGATTGCCTCAAAGAGCAATACAGGCGAGGAAGAACCCCAGGTTCCTGATCTGATACAATATAAGAAGCTTTACAACTTCTGAGACATCACAGGAGAATCCTAGATTTCATGCATCAGAAACTGGGGCTAAACAGTCAAAAGCAGTTATCTTCAGTCACTGGAAAATTTTAAATCTCAACTAACTAATTGAACTGAAACCACATGTGTACATACACTGAGGACTTTGTTGAATGGGCTTTATGAGTCCAGAACACTGCAATTATGCCAAGTATAAGGCCATTTTTGGAAATATGGGCCAGAATACAACTACTTACAGGCTTATGAATGAATGGAATGATCCCTGTGAAGGCTATTAGATGCTGAAAAAAACAAACTGTAAAGTGGAAAGAAATGATATATTGACTCTCTGCTTCAATGGCTCAGATTTTAATGAGAATTTTAATTAGCCAGCTTAAGTCATGCAGAAGGCTCCTGTAATTGTAACTAAGGCATGCTCCTGGATAGAGGTCATTTTTGTGTGCAACTGTTAGACCGTGGAAAGGAAGAAAAGGAAAGTGGAACACTTTTTTGCAGCTATATAAGCTTACTGAGTGATCACTGTGAATCTTCTCAATAAATGTTTCTCAGTGACTTGTACAGAAATCTATAAAAGAATTAGAACAGCAGAAGAATGAAGTGAAAGACTGGCTGGAGACAATACTACATTTTACTACTGGAGTAGCAGTGATTATGTGTGTGGTGAATATAGACGAGGAGAAGGTAAAAAGAGAAAGGACCCTGACTAGCAATACTTCTTTAAACACAGCTCTCTGAAGCAGAGAAATGTATTGCACCACACTAGGGTTCTGAGGAACTTTGGATGCAGCATTGTCATTAACCATCAAAACATATTTTGGGTAGAACAGAAAATAAGAACTTGAAATTGTGAAGTTACAATGCTATCTAATTCAGTTCTTCTATGTTTCATTTGATCATTGAGCTATATTTAATGTATTATCTCAAGAATATTATTCCTATAGTATATAATTACTGGCCTGAATATTTACAATTCAGTCACACCTTAGGTTTTTGTAGAGCTTTGCCTCTCAATCTGTATCTGTATGTGCATACGTGTCATCACATAAATAAAATCAACATCCCATAATTTAGGTTAAGACAGCTTTAATCTAAGGATCTCAAAGTATTTTACAAGCATTGTTGGCAATGCCATGATAGCAAACTGCGCATGAATCATTTTTTATTGCTTTATCCTGCATACACTTTCAGCTCCTAATAACATTCATGGGGCTCATTAAAACTATCTACAGCTTCATAAATAGATGTAAAGTTGACAAACAAAGCCAAAGTGAACTCATGCCCATAAACAAGAAATAACAGACTGATAACTTGCTTGTGCAGAGGGCTGTCTTCGTGTGTGTGTGTCTGTTTGCATAATAAATAAAATGGTCATAAGTTAAACCACGCATTAGCCTTGTCTTGATTCACTTTGTTTTACTGAAGATTCATCCATATTCTGATCTGCACTATTAAAATAAATGGGAGCACTCTTTGGAACATTATTCTGTGGAAGCAGGATGGGGTCCTACATCTTACTACTTCTATGGCAGCATAAATCTCCCAAGTTTATTTCATAGAATCATAAAATCAACCAGGTTGGAAAAGACCTCTGAGATCTAGTCCAACTCTACCATCACTACTAGACCATGGCACTAAGTGCCACATCCAGTCCTGTCTTGAAAACCTCCAGGGATGGTGAATCCACCACCTCCTCGGGCAGCCCATCCCAATGCCGGATTACTCTCGCTGTCAAAAAATTTCTTCCTAATATCCAACCTAAACCTCCCCTGGCAGAGCTTGAGTCTGTGCCCTCTGGTCCTACTGCTGGTTGCCTGGGAGAAGAGATCAACCCCCACCTGACTCCAACCTCCTTTCAGGGAGTTGTAGAGTTCACATAGTTTCAGTTCCTTTCAACTTTATATGACAATACCAGCAACTTTAATACAAAATGGAATAGGTACTTGTACTGGTTTGGGCTGAAGTAGAGTTAACTTTCTTCACAGTGACTAGTATGGGGCTATGTTTAGGACTTGTGCTGAACACAGGGTTGATAATGCAGAGATTTTTTGTTATTGTTGAGCAGAGTTTACACAGAGCCAAGGTCTTTATCATGCTCTGTACTGCCACACTGGCAAGGACGTTGGGGGTGTATGGGAGTTTGGGAAGAGATACAGCTGGGACAGGTTACCCAAACTGACTAAAGGGATATTCCATACCATATGACATCACATTCAGTACATAAAGTGGAAGGAAGAAGGAGGGAGGGGGAACATTTGGAGTTATGGCATTTGTCTTCCCAAGTAACTGTTGTTCATATGCTCTCCTGGAGGTAGATGAACACCTGCCTGTGGGAAGCAGTGAATGAATTCCTTGTTTAGCTTTACTTGTATGTGCAGCTTTTGCTTTCCCTATTGAACTTGTCTTTATCTCAACCCATGAGTTTTTCTAGCTTTTACCATTCAGATTCTCTTCCCCATCCTGCTGGTAGGGGAGTGATCGAGTGGCTGCATGGTGTTTGGTGGCTGGGTTAAACCATGACAGTACTATACTAGAATTCCTATAGAATCACCCAGATTAATTAAAGCATGGCAAAGAATATGCAAAGAAAAAATAATCCTGCATCTCACAATTTTAGAACTGTGATAATAATATGCCAATAATATAAACTATAACACACTGAACTGTCTTAGGATTTTGTCACTTGCTATGAAACACAGAATGTATGAACGTTACACAAAAAGAATTTTCTCTCTGTCAACAGACACCCTAATTGCCAAGAAGAGAAAAGACAAGGTCCATGTGATTTTCTTCAACTTAAATTAAAAATGTTCTATAGATCTTAGTAAAATTTGTATGCTGCAATTGCAAAGATGAATTTGAAAAGTAAAGACAAAACAAAGTCATTCTAGACTAAGCAGAAGATATTACTCATGAGCTTTCCAAGAAAAACTTTCAAGATGTTGCCTTTTGCAATTTCAGTTGTTTTCCAGTAATATAGAAGACACCAGATATCCTTAACTATAAGGCCCAGCATCCTCTGCACAATCAGAAGCACAAGGCTTTGTTATATGCATATTTTAAAGTTGTAAGATATTATAAAAAAAGATATAAAGTTAGCCTGTTAGACCTGTGTTTAATTCAATGCCTGTCCACATGCTGAGAGAGATGATTAGAGATCTAAAACATAACATTAAATGAGTATACTTATGCAGTGGAAGTGAATTAATTTGTGAAGACATAAATGGGGAAAAAAGGACAATAAAGGTAAAAAAAGAAAAAAGGAAATATTCTGAAACACAAGAAGACAAATTCATTTTCTCTTGATTTGGATATGTGCAATGTCTAAATCTATCCTTGACTAGTTTGGTTGTATTTTTAAGGTCAGAAAAGAGTAATCAGCATTCTAAGGTGTGATTCATTTGACTAGTTAGACACCTTCTTGCAGATGAAATGAATTGTGCTTTAGATTCCATTAATTTGATCTCAAATGACTTCTGAGACCACTGGAGGAGTTTAGGGCAATCAGCTTAAATACAGATGTCTACACTGTAGCCACACTAATAACAAATTAAAAACCACTCAAGGGGACTATGATCTAGCCAGTAAGCCCTAATCTATCACAACAGTGAGAAAGGCAAAAAAAATAGGATATTTTGGGCAGGGACTCAACCAGCAGAGTCAAAGAATGCAGCGCTCTTATACAGGACAATAGGACGTCCTCAGCTAGAATGGCAGGTCCAGCTGAAGCAGTGTGCAAGAAGGCAGAAATCAGTCTGAGACAGGCACAGACAGAGGTTCCTCACCATGCATGTGGTGCTGCTATTGGAACAGCAGAAGGGACACTGTATCACTAACAAAAGCTAAGAGAAAGGACGTCTAAAATCCGATACAAATATTTTTCCTTGGAGAGAGGTAAGATTTCAAAACAAGGAATATGGGAAATGATCTTCATTGCAAGAGCAAGAGGGTAGAATCATAGAATCAACCGTGTTGGA
>NW_008690931.1:0-456 GCF_000695815.1 Acanthisitta chloris | reverse complement strand
CCTTAGAGATCATCCAGTCCCAACACCACCACCCCAAACACCTCCCACCAGAACAGCTTGCTCAAGGCTTCGCCTGGCTTTGCTTTGAACATTGCCAGGGTTGGGGCATCTACTACCATCTTGGGCAACCTGTGCCAGTGTCTCACCACCCTCACAGCAAAAAACTTTTTCTTAATATCTGATGCAAATTTCCCTCTTTCAATTTGTTCCCATTCCTCCTTGTCCTGTTACTGCAGCTCCTAACACAGTCCCTCTGTGGCTTCCCTGTAGGTTCCTTCAGATATATAAACACTTATGGCGTTGTTAGGAAGAATCATAGACTCACAGAATGGGCTGGGCTGGAAGGGATCTTAAAGATCATCTAGTTCCAACAACCTCTGCCACAGGCAGAGACACCTTCTACCAGACCAGGTTGTTCACAGCCCCATCCCAACTGGCCTTGAACACTTCCAGGGA
>NW_008690930.1:166589-166872 GCF_000695815.1 Acanthisitta chloris | reverse complement strand
GGAACGACAGACACTCAATGATTTCGTTGTTAGAACTGAGTGCCTTGCAGGCAACACAAATGCTGAAGGGTGGGGAGCTGATGGCTCTTTTTGCGGAAGGCAAAAATGTTTTCAGATAGGTGCAATGTGGTAATTGTTAGGCAGACAATCACTGTCTTTGTATTGTGCACATAAGCATGACTAAGACAGGCCTTGACTACACATCGGGGTCCCTTGAGAACTACCAATACTGGTCTGGCAGTTCCAAATCCTTATCTGGGTATTTCCTAAGCCTGTCTCCCTT
>NW_008690930.1:163936-166562 GCF_000695815.1 Acanthisitta chloris | reverse complement strand
CAGCAGGAAGGAACTATTTCCAGAAGAAAATACCCTTCTTTTTTTGTGACTCAACCTCCCTTCTTTACAGGGAAGTGGAGGCATGTGGCAGGTGGTGTACTGTACAGGTGTCTTCTGGATGCTGGCTTAGATGTCAGGGTCTGCCAGTCTTGTGCAGTCACAGGGCATTTCCTGGCATTGTTCACTGTAACAGCTATTTGTTTCTTTATTTTTCCTACAAACCCACTTTTTTCCACTGCCGCTGCAAACCATATTATTCTTTCAGAGGCTGCATTTGGGTGGTTCAGTGACCCATGTATAAATTATCCTTTGTACCAAAAGGTTTAAATTACTGGTTTTAGTTTGAAATTAGCAGTGCTGCAAAAATGCTAAACATTATCAGTTTCTGTTTTTACTTCCTTCCTTTGGAACACAAATGAATGAATCAGTAGGGATAAATAAGACTATATTACTCAGGCCTTGTGTTCTTAACTAATCTGAATCTCAGATGAGGGTTCTTCCCCTGCAAGACTGATATTGCTCTCTCTCTGGCCAATTTGCAGCTTTAGTATCGCTTTTTTTTTTGTTACTTCTCCCCATGGATTCAAACGGATATTCTGTTCTCCTTTGCTTGCCCCTCCACCCCCAGAACACCACCTTGTCTTTCATGATGTATCCAGGCAGTGCTTTAAGTCATTACTTTTTGGGTTTGCCTGACTCACGGTGCCTAGCAAAGCTGAATCATCTAGGACTCTGTCCATACTACTGCTGAAGATAATAAAAGTTTTTCCATTAACATCAATGGGAATTTAATCTTATTTGAATATGGTCTTCATATCCTGAATTCCTAGAAGCTAGTCCTTCTTCTAACCTCGCATATGTAATAGAATCATAGAATCATCAAGGCTGGAAGAGACCAAGATCACCAAGTCCAACAATTAACCTGTCATTCCGCTGTAAGCCCTAAACCCTAAATCACATCTTCCAGCACCAGATCCAGATGCCACTTAAATGCTTTCAGAGATGGTGGGTGACTGCACCATCTCCATGGGCAACCTATTCCAGTGCCTGATGATAGCTCGCTAGTGCACTGAAGCTTACAGATGTACTTACCTTTTACAATTTGCACATCACTTTTAAGAATTAAAATTATTTCTGGTGCTGTTTGCTCTTGTTTTCTGTGTCAGTGACTGATCCTTTTGTCTTTGCTATGTAAGTTGTGCCACTGAAATGTGTTCCTTTGAAAAAACACTCATTGCTGGCAGAAAGCACAAAGCACATACGTCTTCCTCTGCTCACAAAGTGATCACCACTGGCACAGCTCAACAAGCAAAGTGAGAGTTGTTAAACGGCAAGCAGAGAGATTTTTAAGGAACCATGATTCAATTTCCATCTTCCTTGAGCTGACTCATGAAAATAGTGAACAAAGGTGGCTACTTTAAGAATTCTGAAGACAAGACCTTTTGTCTGCATCCTTTTAAATAACTGTAGTTAAGTTTGTTTCCACCTCTCATGTAATAATCATGGGCTATTTCTTCTGTGCTTGCTAAGTCTATTCACTTTTTACCAGGTGAAGCTTACCTATTAGTGCAGCTTGCACTAGAGGTTATTCAGTGCAGCTGAATCCCAGATTTTGCTGATTTTGTGGCACACTGTTAATAAGTCAAGTTGAATGATGTTGTCGCTGTGTAGCCAAGAATAGAGTGTCACTGCTGTCTCATTTTCAGTTTGCATTTCATTACAGATGTCTAGTTTTTGTGGTCACCGAGTTTCCCCTCGTTGCTTGTTAGTTTTACTCTTGGTGCTAACTCCTTATCTTTCAAGGATGTGGCAGTCACTTCTGCAGAGCAAAGGATCTCAGTAGGTAGATTGTTTCATGGAGGGAAAAGCACCGACATAGTGTAGCATTTAGTGAAGAGACTCTGAAGAGATGTGTTTAAATCAGCACTTTGAGCTGAAGGTATATGGAGAAAGAAAGATAAAGTATTGTCATCAGTAGCAAATGAAGTTATATGAAATAAGGACAAAGAATGTTACACTGTAAGCATAGAGCTAATATGCTTAGGTTTTCTTGCAGGTCAAATACAGTCGATGAAACACAAAAGTAGCTTTTTGCAGAGCTAGTGTTGAATGCAGGTGTGGTAGAGAGCAGAGGCAAGATATAGTTGTTCCCTCCTTATGTAAGCCTTATGCCGGCCTCATCTCTATTCCTAGAAAAGTGATAGAACAGACCATTCTGGGGGTCATCACCAAGCATGTAGAAGAATAGAAGGTCATCAAGAGTAGTCAGCATTTATTCACCAAGCAGAAGTCATGCTTGACCAATCTGATAGCCTTCTACTATAACATGGCAGGATGGGTCAATGAGGGGAGAGAAGTGGATGTTGCCTACCTTGACTTCAGCAAGGCTTTTGACATTGTGTCCCATAACATCCTTATAGGTAAGCTTAGGAAATGTAGGACAGAAGAATAGACAGTGAAGTGGATCTGAATGGCAGAGCTGAGAGGATTGTGATCAGTAGAACAGAATCCAGTTGAAGGCCAGTGGCATTCCCCACTTAATCAACTTGTTTATCAACAACTGGGATGAAAGGATAGAATGCACCCTCAGTAAGCTTGCTGATTATATGAAACTGGGGGGAGTAGC
>NW_008690930.1:145139-163907 GCF_000695815.1 Acanthisitta chloris | reverse complement strand
CTTGATAGGCTGGAGAGCTGGGTGGAGGGAATCCTAATGAGGTTCAATAAGAGCAAGTGTGAGGCCCTGCACCTGTGGAGGAATACCCCCAAGTACCAGTGCAGACTGAGGACTCATCTACTAGAGAGCACCTCTGCAGAGAAGGACCTGGGGTCTTGGTGGATGACAAGTTGACTATGAGCCGGCAGTGTGACTTTGCAGCCAGGAGGGCCAATGGTATCCTGGGGTACATTGGGAAGAGTGTGGCCAGTGGGTCAAGGGAGGTGATCCTCCCTCTGTATTTGGCCCTAGTGAGGCCATGTCTGGAGTACTGTGTCCAGTTCTGGGCTCCTCAGTACAAGACAAGGAACTACAGGGGAGAGTCCAGCAGAGGGCCACAAAGATGATTAGGAGACTGAAGAATCTCTCTCATGAGATGTTCAGTCTAGAAAAGAGAAGACTGAGTGGGGATCTCATAAATACACATAAATATCTCAAAGGCAGGTGTCAAGAGGATGGTGCCAGAATCTTCAGTGGTGCCCAGTGACAGGATGAGTAGCAGCAGCCATAAATTAAAACACAAGAAGTTCCACCTCAACATAAGGAAGAACTTCTTTACACTGAGGGTGGCAGAGCACTGGAACAGGCTGCCCAGGGAGGTCACAGAGTCTCCCTCTCTGGAGACATTCAAAACTCACCTGTACAAGTCCCTGTGTCACCTGCTCTAGGTGACCCTGCTTCAGCAGGCAGTTTGGACTAGATGATCTCCAGAGGTCCCTTCCAACCCTAAAAATTTTGTGATTATGTAATGGACATATGAAGCTGTGTCAAGTGGGGGAAATATTTCCCACAGAATAATGGGTGAGAGAAGCACTGCAACTACTGCCTCCTTACCGTCACGCACTGAACAGCTGGTGTCCAGGATTTGGACTTGTTATTCTTCCTTCTCACTATGATATCTTAGTGTCTCTGCCAATGGTCATGCCATTCCCCTGCTGATATATGTCCACAGTTCCTTTCTGTGTTATACCCTACTTAGACCCAGCTATTTAACCCCTTGAAAATCCCATTTATAGAAACTGCAGTGCCTATTCTCAAGTTGCATGTTCTTTCAGGCATAGCCAACTCTTATCCAAGAAGGCAGTTGAGGCAGAAGTTATGCAATTTATCTTCTTTTATGTGAAAAGATCAAACCCACTAATGATGTTGCTTGACTTTCTAAAGAGCCTCTGACCATCAGGAGCTGAGAGCTCATGCATTTCTGGAAAACAGGTTCTACCAAGATGTCACCAGTAGGTCATCCTCAAAGTGATGTACTCCAAATTGTCAGGTGCATGCTTTACCCCTTGATAAACAGACTTCACTGCTTCCCATCACTTTATTTTCTCTCTCACCTCCTTTTTCAGTCCTTTTCTCCCTCCATATGTATTTTCTTGTTCATGCAAACTAGATGAGAGGGTTGGCTTTTTGACTGTATTCTCCAGTTGTTGCCACTTTTCAGGTGACTTTTTATACCTCCCTGTAACTTGAACAGGCTAGAGCATCCTTGAACTAGAAAATGGCTTTCCCTGCAGAGCAAAGGCAGAGTCTTTTTTCTTTTTCTTTTTCTTTATAGAACAGTGCCCCCAGGAGTGGATGGACAAGTATTTCCACCAATGTGCAATGATGCTATTTAGACATCAGTGAACACTTTGAAGAGCATCTTTGTCATGGCTCTGCACATCCATGCTGTGTTGCTTAGTGAAGAGGACATAGGGCAAGTTGTATTGCCAACAATAACGCTATGGTCATGATGGAAAACAACCAGTGTGGAAATAAACAAGAAAATCTGTTCAAAATGCCTTTTCATACTGTGTGGCAAGAATGGGAAGGGGCAAAGGAGAAACCCATGCGCAATGTAAGACATATTTTACCAAGCTGACTACAGAATAGAAAGAAGACAGACATTAAAATGCCTATTGTAATGTACAGTTGATAAAAATCCAAGAAAAGTTCAAATCCATTTTTCAAGGTTAATTGAACAGAGTGGCTTTTTTCATATTTTTTTTATTTTTTATTTTTGTACAAAAGCTTTTCTATCTCTTGTATTTGAATCTTCTCACAATGTGCTGTACAAAGCCAGTGTATTTCCGGCCTTTAAGGAGCAGGGCTATTGCGCTCCACACTTAGGGTGGGATTTCTTTAAGTTCATGCTCATTCCATTCTTTTCACTAGACTTTCATCTGTGTATCTGGGTGCGCTGAAGCATATGTGCTGCGAATAGGGAACATGCCCCTACTTCTTTTGTTTCCTCCTGATCAGACTGGAGCTGAGTGCTGTGTAACGTGGCAGTGGATTTTTATTTCCCACTGCCCTTGTCAGACTGGATTTATAGTAAAATAACAGCTAAACTGTGTATCTCTGGTCTCCCACTGTAAGTCCTGCTGAGATAAAGAAAAGGGGCTACTTCAGCAATTACATTGGAAGTTGTCTCAAAAATGAGTAACATCTCCATGGCTCCCAGTCCCAGAAGCTCCATATGGACTTGTCCAGCTAAGCATCTGTGGAGTTTTGGCCCTAGTTCAAGAGGCGCAACTGCTATTCATGTGTGCTTCTGGATCTCCGTTTCTGCTCCACCCCTCCTCTTCCCTCCCCATCCATTCATGCCCTGCCATGTCCATAAGCCATTCTAGTATCCATGCCCATGAAGTTGTAACACTGGCTTGTTGCAGGTGAAAGATGGACACCAGCCCCAGCAGGTCAATATAATCCCCTAATAAAACATCCACTGGTATTGGCAAGAAATCCCATAGGGAATATGTCTTCTGGAAAGACAACAATTAAAAAAGTGGTTGGGGTAATTGCACTTGATTGAAGGGAAAAATACTTTTTCCAGCAGAAAAATGAGCACTTAAAAATGTTCGGTCAGCCAAGGACAATTATCCGGTTGGTGATGTGCAAGTACAGCGGGCAGTTCATTCATTTAAAATCACTCTTGCAGTCAGGAGAGTGACTGGAAAATGCCACCAGGCTGGCTCTTGCTCTGGGTGCAGTCAGGGGGACTTTGGTGGTGGCAGGGATCAGGCTTGTTGGGCGCAACCCCTCTTTACCTTGTGACTTCTCACCAAGTGTATTCAGTCGGTAACAAGGTATTTGCTTCTACTTTGCAAACCTGCAGAGGTAGCCAGGTGCCTGAGTGTGAAGAGGGGAATTATGGTCTCTGTCACAGAACATTGCCTATAATACGCAATCTGCTTCCAAGATTTAGCTGACAATGCTCTGTTGTTTCAGGAGCCTGCCCCATATACCAACTGCCCATGGTGGTGGTACTGGCCTCAACAGAAGAAGCTGTTCCTCCTGTCAAAGAAAATACACAGGCATGACTGAAATGCATGCAAAATACATTGGCTGAGGAAAACAAAGCTGTTTCTGTGGTCTTTCCCCACACTGATATGTTAGAAATAATGTCTCAAAATTTTTTTTTTATTTTTCCTTTGGTTGCATGAGGATGATGAAAGGAGAGTGAGCTGGTTTGTGAGTGATACAAAAATTGCAGTTTTATAAATTTACTCAGAAGTCTTCAGAACCTGTCCATCCTGGGATTTGTCTATAGCAGGAACCAAGCCACCTGCTTGTATTTCCTTTAACTTGTATAAGCAAATACTTTAAACTTGCTTATGTGTCATAAAAAAGAGAAGGGAAGAAAAGTTTGGGCACTGACACACTTCCCTGATGCCCCCCTTTCCCTGTAACTGTAAAGATCAGAATTCAAATGCTCATTTGCACGAGCACGAGACAGAGAGTGAAGCCTCCCAGTTTTGTCTTGTTTAAGGAGAATTACAAACCACCAGACTGCTGCCAGAGAGTATCAAATGCAAGCATTACCTCATCACCACGTAGTGTTATTGGCTGGAGATAACTGGAGGTGGGGTGTGGGTGTCTACCCATTCAGTGAGTGCTGGGTTTTCTCATTATCTCTTTCTCTTTATTTCAAAACAAGTGACCCTTGGATGTCACCTACAGTGACAATCTGCCTATATGGAAGCATCTTATAGAACCTGAGAGGACTAGCACAAATGTAATCATAAAGAGATTGAATGAGATCAATAGAAATAATTTATTTAAAATAAATGCAATAAGTAATTGCGTATTTAATATGGCAGTTTTAACAATCCTTTGCAAATTGCTATTAAATCCCATAGAGCGGCTCTAAAAATTATGTAGTCATTAGAATCCACAGGGCTTCTTGATTTTTTTTTTTTAATAATTATTAAGTCTCTGTATACTTCCTAAGGCTAAATCATGTCATCTTTATTCAGGGCCACACTCTGTCATTGGCTTTCCGAACAGTCATCATTGATTGCAGTGAGCATGAAAAGTCTGGAGGTGACATTACTCACCTCTTGTGGGGACCTCACTTCTCAGACATTGAGAACTGCCCTCTCAGGAGACACCAGAATATTAAAATTTCAGCTCTAAGGTAAATCCCAAAATACTTTCTGAGGACCAAGTTACCACTCCTTTTACAGACAAGGAGAGCTAGAACAGCTAAAGTCACCTGCTAGCGTGATAGCTGCACGAAAGTGGCAGAATCAGGACTAGAGGCATTGTGTGATTCCAAGCAATGCTCTTGCCACTGGCCTTGGTTTCCACTTAGATCTCACTTCTGTGAAATTTCTTTTGCCATTAAAGCAATTCAATGGAAATTAAGCAAGAATCTCAAGGTTTATCTCTTGATGAATAATATGGCCAGGTGCAGACACAGTTCCAAGACCCTCTTTAACATCTGTGCCATACAAAGCTGTATGCCATGTGTGCTGCAAATGGCCTTTAATCCTTTATTTCCTTTAGGGTGGTTATTAATAGGGACCTGAGTTCTGTCTTTGTCTCTCTGATGTTGTTTCCTTTGTTTCCTTTTAGGAGCAGCACTAGGGGATAGAGAGCAGACAAACTGCAATATCCTGGTAATTAACTATCTCAGCAATATAGAGGCAGCATGGCAGTGGTACTGCTGTGTAACAATTTGCATACATTAGTTTTCATGGCCAGGGAAAGCAATTTTGTAGCATTTAAGAGAAAAATTAGGAGGAAAAAAGGGGGAGAGGAAAGGTTGAACTGGGGTAAATATAATATTGCAAATGAGAACTGTATTCAAAGGAAGAATGAGTGAACCTCTGAAAGTGCTTGGAGCCTTGTTAATACAGGGGTAACTATTTCTGAAGAAGTTCGTTGACATTGTTGATCTAGTTTCGAGAGATATTTCAGCACCTTTAGGACCCACAGTTTTCAACCAGTGCTGTAGGTTCAGACTGTTTCAGCTGTACCCAACATCATGGCCTTGCACATGCAGCACTTATAGATGCTGCGTGGACAGTGCCCCATCCCTGCACCGATGCCTGGCTTCTGATTTCAATTCCTAAGCAAAAGAGAGGACCCCCAAAACCTGTCACCATATCACATATACTAGATCTTGTACTAGCAGTGTTTTCACCAGAGAGACAGAAGCTTTGGCAACAAAAATATATCTGTCACTGCCAAACTGCTTTGAATCCTTGGCTCCTTTGCACATCAGGGCTGCTAGAAGAAGCAGCAATAGCCTTCTGAGCATTAAGAGGAATTACAGAATCATAGAATGGTCTGGGGTGGAAGGGACCTTAAAGACCATCTAGTTCAAATCCACCCACCATGGGCAGGGTTGCCACTCACTAGACTAGGTTGCATAAAGCCCCACCTGGCCTTGAACACATCCAGGGATGGAGCATCCACAAATTCTCTAGGGGGTCTTGGGTATGATGTAGTCCATTGCCGGGACTGGTTCGAGGTAAGGAAAGAGGGTCTAGTTGCAGCTGGTGTGCTGCTCTGGCTGCCGAATCTCTGTTGCCCCTGTGCTCCAGAGAAAAAAAGTAAAGCTCCTACACAAGCAAACTCAAAAGCTCTACTTTCTTTTTATCTAAACCACTATGTGGTGCCAGTGTTGCCTCTAGTGATGTTACCCTATGGTTATCCCAGCACAGCTTCGAGCCCAGTTTGGTTGAAACAATTAGATCTGAAAGAGGGTCCATGGTCTGGGAGGCAGTATGGGAGGGGGCATTTCAAGCTGGTTTCAGATCAGTGGGAACCTGCAAGATCTGTGTTATCTTCAAAGATATTTCTCCATGTTCATATTCACATGGCCTGGCAGCATGTGGCCCTTAAATTCTCTTTCTGTTCTTTTTGACGGTTTACTCTGTGATTTTGGGAAAATTACTTAATCTCTGTGTGCCTGAATTTGTCTATCCATAACTTGGATGTATTAATTAAACAGCTTCCTCAGAGGAACATTGTGAAGTTTAATGAATTCATGTTTGCAAAGTAATTTAAGAATTCATATGAAAACTGCTAGAGAAGTACAAAATGCAGTATAATTAAAAAAGAGAGGATAAAACATAATAAAAATCAAAAGGCCCTGAAGCTGCTGATCAGTCTAAAGGAGGAATATTTATACTTGAAGTTACTAATAAAAACATCAATCACTGTGTTAGAAAGTGAGGTTTTTCAGCTACATAACATTAGTTAATATTATGTTATTTATTATTCTGCTTAGTATTTTCATTGTCTTTGCATAGAAAGAAAATCTATTAAACTGATATACTCCCAATTTATATCAAAAAGAGATCAGCGTTGTGCCTAAAATATGTCAGAAGAGCGCAAATCCCTGGCAGGCTTGCTCATATGGCTACATTTATGCACAGCAGAAATCTAGAGGATGACTCACCTGAGTGAGTGCAGCAGCTTTTCTGGAACTGGGGCTTGGTGTGCAGGAATAAGGGGTTGAAAAATCGTCCTCTTGCCACAGCCAATGAAGTCCACAAACAATAAAGTCCACACACAGTAACACCTCCTTGGAAAGAAATTGTGTGGCACGTGACAAAGCCTTTTCAACTTGATAGATTTCATTCTCTAACACAGAAAACACAGGGATTATTGTGACCTTCCACACCTCCATAAAACAAAGGTTACCTCTGTACATGCCCAGGCAAAAGCTGAGGAGAGGAAGGTGATGACTCCTGTGAGGTGTTTCAGAGAAAGCTGTTGGAGAAGCAGCAGAGCAAAACCACAGAAGACCAGGGAAATACAGAATTCACATTCTGTACATCAAGACACAATCCTTTTGTGTTTATAAACATTTGGATTTTGGTCAAGACACAATCCTTTGGATCCCAAAAGCAAGACGAAGGCTGTTCAAGGTTTGTGCCAATTTGTTCAACAGTTAAGTCCTATAAAGCACAACTCTTGCTGTGCAGCCTGCAAAACCCCTGCCCCCGCTCATGCAGCTGGTCCCTTGGCAGAGATGGGACCAGCTGGTAGGTCAGGGCAATCTGCAGTCTTGGTAGGAGTTGTAAGCTGACCTACCTTACAGATGTGGACAAGTCCTCAGATAATTGAAATGGTCATTGGTTTCTGTACTTCATGTACAGCTAGTACAAAATGAAGGGCTGTGCCATCTAATAAATAAAGATGGCTTTACTATTATGGGACAGCTTATGAATGATCTGTCTTTAGAGGTCAATGTTGAATTGGGAGACAAGACAAGAGGGTATTTTGATTGTTTGGAAATATAAGCCCTTAGGTTGGATTTTGAATTTCAGTTTTCTAGATGTATCTGTGTAATTTGGCTCTCACATGGGTAAAAAAAAAAGAAACATTTTTACTGCACTCAGGAAAATGGTTTTGTTTTCATGAAGCTGTACTGGATCCTGCCTGAGATGAAATGGGCATTTGTCTTAATGTGGGAGAATCTCAGACGCTGCCTGTTCTGGGCATGACAAGCCTGAATGGCCTCTGCACAATCATCTGGATTCTGGCTGACACCAGCCTCTGAGTTTTGGGAGTGCTCTGGCTGCCTGTTTTACAGCTGGGGAGCTCAGGCAATGCTGGTCTTGGGACAATAAGCATACAAAGCCTTGTCTCTGTAAGTTGATTCCTGGTTCATCTCCAAACGATGAGCACCCAGAAAACCAGATTACACAGTGTCCAATTTAGGGAGGGCTGTATATGCCGTGTAGCTCCAAACATCCTTAGACATTGTGTTTTGATGAAAGCATACATTTTAGGGACTTAATAGGGAATGAGAATGAAAGGGATAATCCGTCTCTACTGAAAAGACAAAAGGGGAAATGTGGCAAATATTCCAACCCTCTGCCACAAAAATACCTTAATGCATTAGTCATCCGTGTGATTGCAACATGTTCTGACAGTTCTCATGCCAAATATGTGACTGAAATACCAAGGAAAGCCAGATGTCAATAGTCTTTCTAGCAATGAGTAACACCTCAGATACATTCCTCAAAAAAGCCCATTTTGTGTTAGATAGTTTGGGGGTCAAATATTTATAAACCCAAACTCTGACTTTACCTGCATTCTGGGGAGCATTTTTTAGCCAACAGTGGTAGCATTTATGCAGTGATACAGAAAGCCTCAGCCTGAGTGTTGTGAAAGTAAATGTGTCAGTGCCTTCACTCAGGGCAACTTCACAAAATAAGTTTTCTTAGCACTGTGAGCAGATCTGATCCAGTCGTGAAGTTGGGACTGTTATGTGAAGTAGTTCCTTCCTTCAAACAAATGGTCTGGTCTAGGAGAAAGGAGGAATAATCTTCCCGTTAAATCTCTTCCTGCCTAGTGTATTTTAGATATTTAGCACTCAGATTTCTTTTTTGGTTGTTGTATGGACAGATAATGAAAAAAGTAGAATCAGAGAGTTTTAGGGGTTGGAATGGATCTTACAGGTTGTCTAGTCCCAAAACTCCTACCATGGGCAGGGATATCTCCCCACTAGACCAGGATGTTCAAGGCCTCGTCCAGTCTGGCTTTGAACACTGCCAGGGTTGGGGCAGCCACCACATCCCTGGGCAACCTGTTCCAGTGTCTCACCACCCTTACAGTAAAAAGCTTTTTTCTACTATCTAACCTAAACTTCCCCTCCTTCAATTTGACCCCGTTACCCCTTGTCCTATCATTGTAGTTCCTAACAAAGAGTCCCTCTCCGGCTCCCTTGTAGGTCCCCTTCAGATATTGAAAAGTAGCTATGACGTCTCCACACAGTCTTTTCTTGTCCAGGCAGAACAGCCCCAACTCCCTCAGCCTGTCTTCATAGGGGAGATGCTCCAGTCCTCTTATCAGCTTCATGGCCTCCTCTGGACTTCCTCCAACAGTTCCATGTCCTTCTTATGTTGAGGACACTAGAACTGAACACAGTATTCCAGGTGGGGTCTCATGACAGCAGAGTAGAGAGGGAGAATCACCTCCTTTGACCTGCTGGACACACTCTTTTTGATGCAGACCAGGATTCAATTGGCTTTCTGGGCTGCTAGTGCACACTGCCAGCTCTTTGTGACTACTCTTAGGATAGTCATTTTCTGGATGAACTCTCAGTGTACTTTGACAACGTCTCAGTTAAGGTCCAAGTGAAGTTTGGATAAAACACAGTCTGCCCCTGTTGTAGCTCTGTACTTTTAGGGTCTGCATCTCTGCTGGGATTTATACTCATGTGCATGTCACTGCACAGCTGCTGGTTATTCCAGTTATGCAATCTTTCATCTTCTCACTCATCTGTGAAGAACATGGGTGGAGCCTTTCTTTTCACTTGGAGGAGATGTTGAGCCACGAATGTGTCTGTATGGATAATTTTACGATGACTTCACACAAAACTAAACACTACTATTTCATCACACTGACAGTGATCCACCTCTATTACTCTTCTAAGTGTGATTAACAAAGCACTCCAGTTCAGGATTAGAGAAAAGAGCTGTAAGCAGATGTTTGAATACATATTTTTAAAAAGTTGAATTTCTTCTGTCTGAAAATAAGATTGGCCAAACTGGTATTGATCGGCCAAATGTCCAGTAGAAATTTTGGAGAACCCTTGAGACTGTCACAATTTCATTGAGATGCTTAAAGAGAAGCAGAGATCTTCTGAGTCAATTAAACCTCAGGGACAATAAAGAGAGGATTTCATAACTTAAGTATGAGGGGGGTAAACCAAAGTTGATCTATGAAAAGACATAGACCAAGGTCAAATTCTAGAGTCTGAAATAGAGTACCTACCCAAGTATAAATTTTACATTTATAACAGGCCGGTGGAATTTTTATAATAGGCCAAGGGACCACCCCTGCTCCTACTGCAATAAATAGAAAAGATTTCAGGAAAAAAGAGAAAATAAGGACTGGAGTATCTTTAATTGCCCATTTTATATATCTATAACTATACACACACACAGTCTTTTCGGTTTAGGTAGTTTTCAAGGCTGGGCAGAACATAGTTCCAATAAAAGTCAAATCGATCACAGAGATCTAGCCATCTTTTCTTGTCTCTCAGTTTTACTGATTCCTTGTGGACTACCTAGATCTTATTTCTCTAGAGCTGGAGAATGAAGGCTATAAGCCAAACAGGCTAATATTTATTACAATCTGTAGTGGGAGTAATGGCAGCTGTTGATGTTAGTTTTTTATTAACAGTTAAGTAAAGCCAATAAATGTTGTAATACCCTGTGCAATGGCAGATGGTGAGCTACAGAAAGACTTTCTACCTCAACCAGTGCTCCATGTTCATCTCCACTTTGAAATACCATCTAAAAAGTTAAAAGGAAAGAGTTTTAATACGGACCACCTCTTCAGTTACCTTATTGCTACGTAACTTTAATTTGTCTGGATATGTAGTCCAAATACAAACTGCCAGGGTATAACAGACTGCTTGCAGTAAAAAGGAGGAGAAAATGTCCCTTTCGATTGACCATTTGACTCCTGCAGCACAATTTCTAGGCTATTTTATGCTCTTTTCCTTTGCAGAATTGAGTGGATGTCTAGGCCCAGAATAAAGTGCCAGTCCATGCTGAACAGAAAACTTTTACATCTTCTTTTCCAGAATCAGTAGTGTAGGTTAGGGTCAAAATGCTCTTTACACAATGTTCTTTATATCCCTCTTGGCATTTCTCCTGAAAATTTTCTCATGCCCCTGGTGAGTTAGATTTATGCTCTAGTTACACCATAGGCAAAAAGGTGACCTCACACAGAGAAGCCTAAGCTTAACCGTTTGAAGTGAAGTATTTGAAGTAGAAAAGCAATATTTGATTCTTGGATCTCAGTGGTATTAGCCTCTAGGAAAACCTCTCTTTTTAAACCAGCATTGGTTGCTACAAGGTCTATGACTACTGGCAGAAAGTTCTTGCTGGTACCAACAGCTGCACTACTTTGGACACTGTCATCATTGATATAGTACAGGATACAGAGAGATGTAGATACTTTCCCAGGCGTTTTGTAGTCTCTTGAATATCTAACAATGGTTATGCTCTTCTAGCATTGCAATTTTTATATTGAAGAAAAAACGAATATAAATAATGGAGCAGACCAGGGTACTAAACCTTTAAGTAGTTCCTGAGTCTGCTAGAGGTCCCTGCTGTATTCTGAGTCAGGAGCTAGTGAAAACAGCAGTGCAAGTATAGGCCCTCCCTGCCTGTAAATAGGTTATCTGATGCCTGAAGCATAAGTGCAGTTTCTGTATGTTATTGCTGTTCTATAGAGAGAATGATGCAGCACCATATTTCCAAGTGAATGCACGAACTTAGTGAGTCATAGCTATGCTCTGAAGGGATGGACAGAAACTCATTTTTGGTTTATCTGTTCTGCAGTGACCAGAAAATTAAAGCAAAACAATAAAAATGTAAAGTCAAGGTTTGGTAAACCAATACATCTGGTAAATCATGAACTCGCCTTATTTATTGTTTTCTATAGGGAAAGCCAATGAGAAATCAGAAGGGAGTTTTCCACAGGGGAAACTGCAATGCATATTTTCCATCCCAAGTTTTTGCAGCATCACTGAGAACAGAATTGTGGCTGCCTTTACATGTAATTACAAAAAAATATAAAATATCTGTAGTCCCAAGTCAAAAGGGACTTTACACAAATGCTTAAAACATCTCTTTGAGAGCTACCTATGCTGCACATGCAAGTGGTTATAAGCATCTGCATTCAGGCATGAGCAGATCTGTGTGACTCCAGCCCAGGACACTAGAGAGGTGGCTCTGATGCACAGCACTTGGATCCAGACCGGAGATCAGCCCAGGCTGCAGGAAGTCCCCATCTTTGGTTCCGATCTAAACCTCTCACTCTTTTTAAATTTAAGAAACACTGACAGGTCTATAATTTCCAGTAGAATTACATGTTCCCCTCCTATCTAAAAAAACTCCTGACAATTGATATTGGTGGAATGGATCTTAAGGAACAATTACCCTGCTCTGAGGTGGCATTGCATCCTGGCTGTGCAGCTCGTGGTCTCCTCCTCACTGAGAACTTCTCAGTTAAATCTAGGAAATAGCACCAGACACCCTCAGTGGGTTTAGCAGCTCTCCCAGCCCCTGCCAAGTGTCCAGCCCTGTAGCTGAGGAACAGCACACATCTGATGCTGCATGTGAGGCCAGTAGACACCCCAGTTTCTGCTAGTGCAGCCACCCGCTCGCAGCTTACCAGCACGTGGAAGGAGATGTGCCGGTCTGAGCCCATGCAGAGCTCTTGGCTTTATAAAGCACTCCTGTGCAATTCTTCTTGGGCAGCTTTAGATTTGGCTGGGAATGATGGGGATAAGGGGAAGGGGCTGTCTTGCTTTTTGTTTCCTCAGCTGTGGAATTCCAGCATGTCATTTTCTTCTGTGCATCTTAAGTCTCCAATCAGGAGCAATTACGATAGCACATTATGTAAATATTAAAGACAATTGCAGAGCTTTAATTAAAGATAACTTTGTTTCTTTTTCCCCTCCCTCTCTCAGTCCTCTCGATTTAGTCAGGAACACAATAAACTTAATCAGCTGCCCCAAATTATGCATGCATTAGCCCGTGAGATTCAGCAAGGCCAGGCTTCTCAAGGACAAAGAAATATACTGAGCTCCAGCACCTCACTTTGTTTTCTCTAGCCATCTTTTGTGGTGTGTCATGGGAAAAATTCTAATGAGTCTCTCCATGCTGCTGGAGAAATTCCTGTCAGACACAAGCCAGTTGCTGTCTGTACTCTTCATTTTCCAGATACAAATTTTCTATTACACCATCCTCTCGTGAGCAAGGAAAGCTGCATCAGGATAGACTGGACTAGCACTGGCTGATCATAATCTATAACAGTTTTGCTTTTCTGGAGTTGATTTTCCTCCCTTCTCACACAACTTGAAGATTTTTGGCACACCGATGAGCATGTTAGTTCGCATCTATAAAATAGATTCTTTGTGTCTACTTCCATTGTGCATGGATTTAATTGTGCTTGTCACATAGTATTTTTTTCAAATATGATATCAAGCTGAGGATATGGTACAAAGTCTTCTACTTATAGGGAAATTTCTGGCATGGAGGAGATGAAGAATTTGCTGACTCTCCCTCCTCCTAAATCTTCCAGATAGCAAAACTGCTCAAATTAGCAAAGCTTCAGGAGCAAGATGCACACTGTTCCTCTGACTTATCTTTAGGAGGGGAGGTTGCATACAAACACATTGTTTCTCCTCCCCCCCCCTTATCTCTCTGCTGTAAATTCAAAGACAAAAATATTTTGATCTCTGAGTCTGGGTTCTTTCCTCTGTGACACGCACAGCTCTGCTTCATGCTCCCTGACGGTTTCAAAGGCGACTGTGCTTGAGATTAGCCTGGTTCTGAGGCTCTAAACAAATAAATTGTTTCCTGACACTGGGTTCTGAACTGGCTGCATACACGCATGTGTGTACCTGCAGGAAGGAGGAATAAGGAGGGGTGAGGAGAGGTGGCAGCTGGGGAATGTGGCCTTGCTGTCCCACTGGGGCAGCAGCTGGGCTGTCAGAGCCACCTGGAAGCATGAGCTGGTGCTCTGGGCTCTGTGTGTACATCCTCGAGCTTGGCTGTCCTTGAGCATGCACCGCATGGTAGTGGCGGGAAGCTGCTTTGAACAAATGGCCGTGGTTGTTCTTGTTTGCTCATTGACGAATAATAGCTTGCTGCTCTTTGTATTAGGGGGGAAAAAAAACCTGAAAATGCAGCCTTCTGGAAATATTTGTGCTTATTTGTGTTACTGTGAGAGTCTCGACTTAAGAAGGCCAAACAAAAATAGGAATTTCTCCTGGTCTCTGGCTGGATAGCTCACCAGTGTGCCACACAGCATTTAACAATAGTCAGGCTCAGTGTGTGCCCGGTGTGGGAAAACACCGAGAGGAAACGAGGATGTAATCTGAAGCATGACATCATTCTATGTAGAGAACCAACACCCCTGCTTTATTTCTCCAGATCAAAGCCAGATACTTATGTATATAAATTGAAGCTGTTCACTGTGATAGGAATTAAATCTATACCATTTAACACCCTTTCTGGAACATTATCCACGATTTTTTAAAAAATAAATACCTCGGCTTCATTTTAACCTGTGTGCGCTTCTATGAGGAAGCTGTTCCTTGAGCACAGCCCTCTGCCCATGAATGAGGAAGGTGGGTATGCTCCTCCTTTGAGGTGCAGGGAACCATGCAAGAGCAGGACTCTTGCAAGAGATCACATCAAGGAGGGAGTCCAGCTCTGGATTGGCTAAAGAGAGAATGAAAAAAAAATCTTTGTTTGCCATCTATGCAAATCAGCTTGTGCCCACCAAGGTGCATTCAGAGGGTCCCCTTACACAAAGCTGAGAATCTGATATCCTATTTCTATTGTATCCTACTTAGGGGGTTGTTTTCACTGCCAGGAAGGTGTTAATCTTAGTGTAGATTTGCTCACTTCAGTTTCCCAAGGTCAGTTAGGTATCAGGTGTGTCCCACTAATTTGGCACACTATGCTTACTTTATTTACTTATCTGTTAACACAATATACAGGTAACCAGGCTCTAAGGGGATTTTAACTGATGTATATATGTCTTACTAATTATTTCCTGCTAACCAGTGAAGGCACAACTAGTGAACTGCCTCAACCATGTAAGAATATTCTACGAATATACTAATTACTGACAGCCAATGGATTTATTCTTTTGGCTGCAGTGTAGTGAATTTTTGCTAAGCCTTAAGTGTCAATTTTCTGAGCCCATAAAACATCTGTTCATTTGGATACATGTTCCCCTTCCTTTGCCATAATATGCCAAGGTGTATTATACTTCTCAGCATAAAGTACTGACAAATGAGAACAAGTGAAGAAATGAATTTTCTATCAGAAGTGAGTTGAACTCTTAAAATTAGTGAGACTAAGATTATTTTAAATGTATGGCAAGTAGGAGATTTTGGATTAATTTACCCAATAAGTGACCTCCTTCCTCTTAAGTCTAGAACAAATAAGAATACAATAGCTATTAAGTCTTTTGATAATCTAATCTCCATGTTTTAAGGATCTGCCATTCAGCATTTACATTTAATCTTCTGTTTCAGAGGAAAGGTACTCTTTGGTCTGGCTGGCTCCCTTCTTTTTATGAACCAGTCTTCAGAATTCAGTAGTAAATAAGAGAAAGAAAGTATCGCTTAATAATAAAGTTGCAAACATTCTGCCTTTTAGATTTTTAGCAATACCTGCTTGCCTGTTGTGTAATGTATTAAACTGTTGTTTGTTTGGGGTTTTAATGCTCAGCTTGCCCTAGCAGGTCTAATACAATGAAAACCCAAAGGATTTAACTTTGTTGCGATAAGCCAAAATCTCCACTGGAGGAAATGAAAATGTATTTCCTGATTCTCTGGACAAAAGTTACCACAACAGCTTTAGTGCAGTTTTGTTAAAGAAGCTTATTGAAAAAAAAAGGCAATGGAGAATTGTCCACAATATTGCTGCACTACTAGAAGAGAAAAGTCCTCTGCATGCTACTAAATAGCCAGTGTTGTTAAGAAGGTCTTCAGTATACCAGGTGAATCTAATGAGAAGAAGTTGCTTCATAGGGAGGTTTCAATAGCATTGGAGTTGTGAAGGGAGACCAAGGGTCTGAGCACGTAGGGCTCTAGAGAGGGGAAAAAATGTTCTCTTATGTACCTGTGAGAGGAAGAAAGACAACAAACTGGTGTGTGACAGCTGAATCCCTCAAAACAGTTTATTGGAAGGACAAAGATGCTTTAAAAGAAAAGCAAGGTAAGTGCCAGGTCTGCCACAGACTGTATTTTGCAGAGGGTCACTGAATACTGAACAGTGACACGCCAGGTACAAGTACAATAGGGTGTATATACAGTTAATATTAACTTTGATATATGGTTTATGAAATGAGATAACTATCATAAAACATTGTAATTTACAGAAAAGCCCTCTGGAGTGGAAGGTGTAATGTTATTACAGTGATCACAATGCATAGGCTAGCTGGTGAGGGAAGGAAGTGGGAAAGGAAAAGTGAAGCATTCAAGTTCTTATTAGGCTCTAACATCAAGCCATTATCAAGCCCTTATAAAACTAGGGCAAGATGCCCATTTATTCATCAAAGCACTTCCCCTTGCTACAACACACTGGTGAGAAAACTGTGTAACATTAGTGGCACTGTCAGAGAGATGAGGAATTGTCTTGCTTCTGCATTTTCATAAGAAAAGAAGTCAGGAAACATATCATTAGGAGCTTATCTGGTATGAGTCCTAGTGTAGTATTTCTGCTGAGGGGTGGGGGACAGGTGGGAATGAGAGAAAAAAAAAAAGGCAAAGGAAGGAAAGGAAAATGATTCTGCTTCAGAAAGGAAAGAAGTGTGGGTTGCAGGTTACATCGGATGCTGGACTTTCTGACTTTCAGACAACAGAAGCAATGGTCTGGTTAGGAGCCAGGTAAGACACCTTGAACAAAAGGCACATTTCAATTGAACTTATAACTGGATTTTTCCACAACTTTGTGAAAATGAAGTTGTTTCTACAGAATGTAATGATTTTGGAGAATGGGAAAATTTTAACAGTTCCATTTTCTTCATCTCCCCACTCCCCTGGCTGTAGTTAAGTTGTAAACCAAAATCTCTCCCTGAATTATCTGATGCTACATCTCAACTTTTCTTCTACTGAACTTGAGACTGCTAATACAAGTCCATCATCTTCACTTCAAGCTAATAAGATTGCAAATAGTATCATGCCACCAGCCATGGTAAAGCACAATATGAAGTCTCCCTTTTCAGTCAGCATGAACTTGGACCTCCAGATCTGCTCTGCCTTTAAATTAAGACTTTATGGTCCTCTTGGACTGTTTACATATATATGGACATAAAAAAATTTCCAGTGACATCATGCAGAGTTTCAACTTCTTACTACTTTGAGTTTCTCTGTCACTGAGATATAAATGCAAATCTATGGTCTCTCAGGATCATGTGGAGGAGATCTAACACTTGCAGGTTTTGAATTAGTTTTCCTAAGGTTCTGTTGTAATTTTACATTGTGGGGAGAAAAATTTAACTCTTAAGCTTCCTCCTTAGCCCACAAACTCTCTTTTTATTTCACTCTTTGTTTTTTTATTTGTCAGTGATATAAGATCTAGGACACCTACATACACATATGCACCACATACACTACCTGACTCTGACCTGCTTCTATATGATTTCTGTAGGTGGCATAGAAAGGTACAAAACTGGACTGTATTCCACTTGCAGTTGGACCTTGGAGAAGTACCAATGGCTTTCAAACTCAAAAACTGGATGACCCCAGGCAGGGATTAAGATTTCTAGGGGGAAGTAACCAATTTGAGCACTCATATAATATTATATATCATATTTTGCAAATATAAGTTATCTCTGTAAAGGTCTGAAATATACTTGTAGGAAACAAAGAATTTATCAATTAGATCATCTGTATTGACACTGATACTGCTCATATTGGGGAATTACAACTACAGGCCTGTAGGCCACAAATGGTGGGGTTTTTTATCCAGCTAGTTTCATTGTTGGCTAAGCTTTTTAGGTTTCTGGTTCGCAAGTGCAGTATATGTATGCTGAGTAACCTGGCTGAACAGCTGGCTCATCAATATTTATATTGGAGACCTTTATAAATAACCCATCAGATTTCCACACACAGGTTTGCTAAACTTACAGTTATAGCATCCACCACAAGCCCCAAGAGCTGGCCTTTGGAGATGGTTGATGGAGGTAGGTTTGTATGCTGTGTGGAGGCAAAAAAGACCCAACAACCTTTATTGGCATTTTCATCTCTAAAATCTGCCTTTAGAATGACTCCGTTGTCACTGCTGTGCTGCATTGTTTCTTGTTGCCATTTGGCTGTTTGGGATAAATGAAAATGAGCTAGTCAATGGAAAGGCTCCCTGGATTTTAATGGCATCAGTAAAATGAGATAATTATCTTCTGTTATCATAAAATAACCCCAGCCAATACACCACTTGCTTATCATCATAGAGAACAAAGAGCATATTGAATTTATTTCATGATTTTACACAAGTTGATAAGGAAGTCTTCTTTTCCAAATGATTTGCAGGTGGTTGTGGTCTGGTTTTTTTGGTTTGGTTGGTGGGTTTTTGGGGGGCATTTTTGTTTTTTTGTTTTGTTGGGGGTTTTTTGTTGTTGTGGGGTTTTGGGGGGGTTATTGTTGTTTGGGGGGGTTTTGGGCTTGTTTGGGGGATGGGGGTTTTTTGGTTTTTTGTTTGTTTTTGTTTAATTGGAACGGTTAATCCAATGCTGCAGTGCTTCCTTTGGAAGAAGGGATGCGAAGAGCAGCATGGGGGTCAGTCTGGAATGGCTGAGTTGAAGGAGCAGCATCATGCCACTGATAATGCAGTCTTACTTCCTGGAGTTTTTTGAGTGATGCTGTGTTGAAAATCGTGTGTGTGGTATAATATCTTTGCTGTCTCTCTGTCCCTGGCTTGAAACCCATGAGCTAATTCTTGATGACTGCACTAGCACCTCCTGCTG
>NW_008690930.1:138455-145105 GCF_000695815.1 Acanthisitta chloris | reverse complement strand
TTTCTATTTAAAGCCTACTGAAGAACTCAAACACTTACTGTGGAAATGGAGCGGAGGGAGGGGAAAGAAGGAAAAGCTCTCTAAGAGTGACTCTAACTTAGGGGGACCTGTCTTGCTAGACTCTCATCACTGATGAAGGGGATCTTTCTTTCTGAATACTCCTCCATAAATTTAACTTCAGGCACTGAGGAGCATGCCCTCAGGGAGGCTGCTGGGAGGGCACAGTGCCTAGTGGAGTCCCTGTGACTTGAGGAGCACTTGGATCAACTTACTGTACCTTCTCGTTGACTGTGTTGTGGTTCGGGTTTTGTAAGCAGCACAGCAAGATGGGGTTTTAAAGAGGCATTAAAACTCTGTAGATGTCCATAGGGAGCTCCTCACAGGCAGCAATCTGAAGGGGAAAGAGAAATGCTATCTCAGGTTACCTCTCATTGCATCCCCATGGCTTGCAGAATAGAGGAACATGGCATGTGTCATGTAAAGCTGAGGCAGCCTCATGTCCTGCCATGAGAAAGGGGCCTGTGGTTTGGGAGACAGAGGAAGTGGACCTCCTGACAGGCAGGATCATCAGGAAGGGGCAAATGTCACCACAGTTTGTCTCAATAAGATCTTTGATGAAGTGTAAGTAATGATAACTTTGACATTTTAAGAAACTCTGCCTGCCCCTGGCAGCATTTCCACTGATAGCAGAGCCACTTCTCAGAGCAGATATTTCAAACAACAAGCACAGTTAGTTTGTTCAGTGCCATGTGTTCCATCTAAGGACTTATTCCTTTGGAGGAAATGATCATACACAGCTGGTGTGCACCACAGCAAATAATATTTGGTATCATGGGTAAAAAATGAACTTTCAGCTGACGTAGCTTTGATCACTGCTGGTTGTTGTGCTGTTAAATGTTGCTTACCCTAGATCAGAAGCAGCCAACCTTCCAGAACCTGACAGGCAAGAAAATAAAATTAGTCAAGTCAGAAAATCATGGGGTTTATAAGCTACTAAATTTATCATTTGGCAAGTATTTTTCCATAAAAACTAATACAGATCTACTATGCAGCATCAAATATATCTAACTTACTCTTTTTCCACTTTAATGTGTCCAAACATGTATTTTAGTGTATTTTACTTGCTAATCTTAGTAGCATGGCTATGGCTTATTATTAAAAAAAGTTATGATGCTAATTACAACATTTTGCACAGAAACAGACCAGTTCTGGCCTCAATGGCTGTATCTCTACTGGCAAATAAACCAGACCAGTGCTCCTTCTGCAGTCCTGACTGGAAGTGGCACAGCTTGCAATCATAGGTAAACTGTCTTCTTCACCAAAGGAAGTAACCTCTTCAATACTGCCTTTTGTGAAAAATTCTCAGCATCATAACATGCCTTGGCATTGTCTGGGATGGTTGGCACAGGCCAAACTTGTGCCAATAAGCACACCAGAAGTTAAACAGTGCAGATGCTCAGGTGCAAGTGATGGGACCTGTATCCTGGACCATTTCAGTCTGTCACTGCAGTTGTACCCACTGTGACATATAGGGCTTTTTATGTCCTATGGTGATTTTCCAAGCTGGCTCATGTTCTGCTGTGCACACATAAAGATTTGAAAAATGCAGCACCTTTTTGTGGGTGGCCCATTAGAAATAAAAGAGCGCAGTAAACTTCTACTCCTTTGGCTAGCCATGGAAAAATAGAGCCGTCTCTTCTCTTGCCTTTGCCAACTGGTCCCCAGTCCTTGCAGAGTGCCAGGCACTATCCATTCTCTGCTCAGCTGGTTGGCAAATCTCTGCACAGCATGGTAACTGGCAGTACCTGCCTTTTGTCCTTTGCCTCACAGAGGCCATTTGCATCTTTTGAGGGACAGCAGCTCCCTGGTGCACCTTCCCTTTGGCAAAGCTTCCCCAGATGCCAGACTGTGGATGCTTCATGCCAGCAGCACACAGAGGGACGGGGACTCCTGCCCTGCAAAGCCCAGTCACTGCACCGGCTGGTCCCAGCATGGACTGATGGGCTCAACAGGCAGACACAGAAAAGGATGCCTGATATACCAAAGAACTGCAGGCAGCTTGGGAGATCCAAGCACAATTTCAGCCTGGTTCACATGTACTCCTTGAATGCCATATCATGTGAAGTGGGGTGTGGAAAGCCAAAAAGCAGCAAGTTCCTGCTGTGTTTATCTAACCTGACCATTGCTTCCATTCAAATTACTTTTATCGTGTTTTATAGAAACTACCTAGAAAGGTCTAATGAGCAGCTCAGGGATTTTCTAAGGGATTGATTAAGCACAATTCATGTCAGGCTTCAGCAGGCTTAGCTGTTTACTCCAGTCATGTCCATTGCAGGGAGTGAGACCCCTTGGCTGGCACGTCTGGATAGCATTGCAGCAGAAGCTGCCTGAGTACTTCCAGTTGAAAAAAGAATCTGAGAAGCTGAAAGATAAGTTTAGCAACTTCTGAAAAACAAACTGCTTTTATAGAAGCCACAGTCCAAATCTGCATCTTAGAACCACTGATTAGGATGTGATTTAAAGGGCTGTTTGAGCAGGTACAGAGTAGGTTCTCTGCCAGTTCGAACCTGTATTTCTGTAATGGGTTCGGGAGAGAAGGCACTTCTGCTTTCAATCAAGTTAATGAACTCTCATACTGTGCTGGCTGGAGCAGACAAGGAGATACAAATATAGTCTTGTGTGTGTCTTCTCTGAGCACTGTACAAATATTGCAGCATGTTATATGAGAAATGTGCAACTCTGAAACCAATATAAGGGATACATAATTTAATTTCTTTTCAAAGGACTACTAAAAGTAAATCAAGCATCAATTTAACATAAAGAGAACATGGGTACCAGCTTTCCCTTTATAGCACAGTATATGCATGTTCTTCAGTCAGCTTGATTACTGCAGTGGTAGTATTAAAGCTTGATTGAAAGCCTCCACCAGCATTATGAAGGTGGAAAATCTATAGAATCTTGCTTTTTGCTGAGATATTTGGAGTTCACAAGACTTAAATTCAGTAGAAAACCAAAATATCTTTCTGTTGTCCATTGAGACTTGGTTGTTCGATAGCAAAAGTAAGTCTTGCAAAGAAGCGGGGAAGTGAGAAATTCCAGTTAAAGAGCTTAGGCCTGATTGCAGCGAGTTTTTTCCCCTTTTCCAAGAAACAAAAGACCATGTCCTTTTCAGATGATATCAATCATCCCCTGGGCTGATTAGAAGGCTATTGAGAGAAACTCTGGCAAAATTACAGAACAAAGTCTTTGTATGTGCTCCTGCTAAACATCCCCTATCTTGCTGACACCTCTTCCTTCTGTACTGAACCACTGCTCCACAGTCTTTGAAAATACCACTGACACATGTGGTGCCTTCAAGCTGAAGAGATGAAAGCCTGGTGGGTGGAGAAATGACAAAACAGGGGAGGAAGCAAAACTTCTTTCAATAAGATGGTGGATTTCAAGTTTTCTGCACTTTCATAGGTTGTTGGCTGCAAAGAGTGGTCGTGGGTTTGGGTTCCTTCTCCTTTTTATGCTAACTGAAGATGTAATGTTGCAAGGTCTTAAGCTTCACTGGAGAATTACCTCTTCTTCAGACTTTCAATGAAGATCAGAACTATTCACCTACTTCTAAGGCAACTACTAGCTGCTTTCTTTCAGGTAAAAGAGTCTAGAAATGATGGTGATCTGTTTTTTAAGACATGTATTTTTGTTCTACCTGAATCTTATTCAGGGAGTTGTATTTAAGCCAGTATACCTTCAGCTTTTCCCTTCCTTTGAAAGCAACAGTGGTAATGGAGCATTCTCTTGGCTGTTTTTTAAGAATTTTATTTAATGACAAATTCTTGAAATGGCAGTGGTGGAAAACAGGGAAATATGATCTAAGATCATGACAATGCTGTTTTCTTGGAAAGCTTGCAAACTTACATTTCTCCATCCACAAATTGTATTTACTCCAGTAAGGAGGAAATGTGTGAGGGAAGAAAAACATCTACATGACAGTGTGTGTGCACATGCACGTGTATGTATGCACATGTAAAACTGCATGCAAGACAAGCTTAGAAAAACCCTCTGGATAACATTTTCAAAAGAATTTTTATTCGTGTTTCAATATAGGGAAGGCATACAGCATATTCTTGCAACTTTCACAGATGTTAACACTTTCACCTCTCTAGATTGAATGAGAGATGAGCTTTGCAAGTGAATTCTCATGTAGATAACAGTAACACCAATCAGTTTACACACTGCGACTACAGATATGGGAATAACCAGTTAAAATTTGTGCCTCAGGCTCCTGGAGGAAAATGTCGATCCTGCCTGCACTTTAGCCTAAGGATGAGGATGTCTATTAACTGAGTTGATCCTTTCTTTCTTGAGCAGCCACCACTGGGGACAAACCCACAAATTCCTGCCCATATCCTGCTCCACCTTGCTGAGTGAAGCTGTGTATATACAGCATTCACTACATATACATGACACCATATTATTGATCAAAACAAGGTACGTCCATTCAACACTGCAGTCAACAACTGGAAATCTCTCATCTTTGGTGATGTTAAATATGTCCTGGCACCTGAGAAAGGCTAGAAGATGCAGAAGGAAAACCAAGAGCGATACCACTTGTGCTGGCTTGGACTGAAGTATAGTTAACTTTCTTTACAGTGGCTAGTATGGGGCTATGTTTGGGATTTGTGCAGAACACAGGGTTGATAATTTCGAGATGTTTTTGTTATTGTCGAGAAGTTCTTACACAGAGCCAAGACCTTTGCTGTTTTCCCTACTGCCATGATGGCAATGACGTTGGGGGTGCATGGGAGACTGTGTGGAGACACAGCTGGGACAGGTGACCCAGACTGACCAAAGGGATATTCCATACCATAGGACATCATGCTCAGTACATAAGGCGGAAGGAAGAATGAGGAAGTGGGGACATCTGGAGTGATGGTGTTTGTCTTCCCAAGGAACCGTTACGCGTGATGGGCCCTGCTCTCCTGGAGATGACTGAACACCTCCTGCCCATGGGAAGCGGTGAATTAATTCCTTGGTTTATTTTGCTTATGTGCAGCTTTTGCTTTCTCTTTAAACTGCCTTTATCTCAACCGATGAGTTTTCCTAGCTTTTAGCCTTCTGATTCTCTCCCCCATCCCACTGGTGGGGGATTGTGTGAGCGGCTGCGTGGTTCTCGGCTGCTGGCTGGGGTTAAACCATGACATCACTAGAGAAGGTGAGAAGCTGGTGTGGGGGAATGGCCAAAGCTAAAGAAGTTATTGGTTCAGTGGTCACACAGAAAAATGGAAGGGAAAATAATTTTGACTGGAATAAAATGGGGGGGTTGTCATTTGGGGTATATTTTGGAGTATTTTACCAGTATACTTCACAGTCCTTTTATTTCTAAATTCACAACATCACCAGTGATGCCTGTTGAGTCCCGTGGAGGCATCAAAGAGAGGCAATAATAGAAGACAGTCCTCTCTAGCTGTTTTTGCTAGAGTAAAGGAAAAGGACAGATGACTATGAGTAAATATAGAAGAGGATAGAAGAAGAAAAACCACATGCAGCAGGGAAGGGAACAGAATGGACTTTCAAAAAGATCTGACCTATGCTTAAACACTAGCTCATGGGGAGACTAGAGCAGGAGAGAGCATGAGGATGCATTACTGTTCTGGCCTGGATCTTGTTTATGACAGTATCACCTAAAGTTCAGTGACTTTGTGTTAGAGACCTTTGCTTTGTGTTATGTGCTTCCACTGAATGTGTGAACTTTGAAGAGATAATTAAAAATGGTTTCCTTGTCCCATAGAGCTCAGCTGTAAGTCCTTTCCACGTAGACATGCAGCACAACTGTTTGAGTGGTCGCCCACAGAGCAAATCCACCTAAAGACTAATGTGGGGAGAAAATCTTTCAGCCAGATCCATTTCCTCATCTCTCAGTGGCTGAGCTAGCTTGTGCCAGTTCAGAGCACTCATCACTGTGCACTTAATGTCATTATTACACACCATGATTATATACCACACACCCAGCAAGGGAGGGAACTGTGGTGGTGAGGATGCATCTGCTGCTGGGGTGGTACATGCAGAAGTTGTGGGCAGACAGCTGGAGGTGGCATTGTCTCAAGATTGTCTTTTGTGCCAAGATTTTCTGCAGGATGTTTTAAGGAGCCCTGATATATAGTGTACAGTATCTGATGCAAGCAAGTAAACATTAAAAATTGTGGAAAATAATAGAGTGACAAGTGGAGAAATGTTAGTAAAAGCTTTTCCCTCTCTGTACAGGAGATAGTGTTGCTTTTGTTTCATATTAGATACAGTATATTTTTAATCTCCAGATCAAGCAGAATACAGTCCTTTTCCCTAGATCAAGTGTGGTTTTCTCCTTGGATGGTTATTTTTGTTCCATTCAGCTAATGTTTTATATACTTCATGGGGTTTTGTTCTCCTTCAAAATTTGTGGGACTGACATTGGTTTGTTACTCACATATAATATAAGCTGACAGGAGCCATAATACAGGAGTATGATTACACAGAATAATTCATAATTTTTTTCTTCTAGGCAAACAGATGCAGTTGGAAAGTATGTCTGTATGCAAGGATGGCTGTCTTTGTTCAGTCCATAGCAAGCCTGAACCATTAAGAAGTTTTAGGATGGAAGAGGGTTCAGGCAGCTGCTCTGG